>NC_080388.1:31035801-31298301 GCF_028751815.1 Salvia miltiorrhiza | reverse complement strand
CTAGAAATTTCGACGAACAGCCCGTATGCTGCTGCCGCTGAGGACC
Source organism: Salvia miltiorrhiza (assembly GCF_028751815.1). NCBI lineage: Eukaryota > Viridiplantae > Streptophyta > Magnoliopsida > Lamiales > Lamiaceae > Salvia > Salvia miltiorrhiza. The sequence goes on along the minus strand of NC_080388.1, from coordinate 31,298,255 downwards.
CCTTCGTCCCTTCTTTGGCCAGACGAGCAGCAGGCCGCAAGGATCGCCGCCCTCGGCCGCCGCGAGATCTACGTTGTCCGCCGCCCTCACCTCCTGCAACCGCCGTAATCCGATCCGCCGCCGGAAGACAGAAAGAAAGGGGGATGGAGAGAGAGGGAAAGAGTGTAGAGCGAGAGAGAGAGAGAGAGAGAGCTTTACAGAGAGAGAGAAACCGATAGGAGAAACAAGGATTAAAAGTGGATAATTTTTTAATTTTCATTTCATGGGAAGTTTAGTCATTTAACACAAAAAATGGATAATTTTTAAAGTTTTTATTTGAGTGGGTAAATTTTTAATTCACTATAAGAAATAGCCTAATTTGATATATTGACTCTTTAAGATAAATATACTTAGTTAATTTTTTTAAAATAAATTTTTGAGCCCGAATAGTCCGAAACCTGAACGTTTAGGGCTAGGGTTGAAAATTTTTTACCTATAAAATTTTCAACCCAATTAACGCGCACCCGAATAACTCGATAATCCGATTAGGGCTAACTCAAAACTCAATGAGTTGGGCCGATTGACATCTCTAAAGTTACCATACTCTATGGGCAAGAATTAACCCAACTATATGGGCACTAGAAACATATCAAAATTCAAGTGAATAGACATTATTAAGGCTTAATACTCGAATGAAAAATGTGTGAATAAGACTCTAGTCCAAATTGACATAATATCAAATAATCCCTTGGACAAAAATCTTCGGAACTTATGTAAAGGCCGTTCAATAAAATCCTACCCATTGAGGATTAAAAAAAAAACGAAAGTAAAGAAAAGAAACTAAAATTAATGATAAAAATTTAGATACAGATGTATTTAGCATGTAAATGCAGTAGCAGCATAGTGTAGTACCTTGGTGCACCATATCCATCACAACACAGTAAAATTATGGTATACAATGTAGCACATGCCGATTTGAGGCTGCACGTAGTGGGGGAGGAGGAGCTCATCAAAATGGCGCTCATATTAGGCTGGTAGAACAAATTCCCTGCAACAACAAGATTTGTAGTCAAGGATACCAAAAATCACTTGAACCTAAAAGGCATTAATCTCCTAATTTCCATGAACCTAAAAGAGATAAAAAAACATAGCCAGCCACTTTTGCAACAACTGACTGCCCTCTCGACTCCTCTTCATTCTCTCAAGAACCCTTTCAAATGCAGGCTTTCCAGTTGTCTCCCCAAGAGCAGCTATCCAATCAGCTCTCCGCGGATCCAACAATGCTCTGACAGGCGACAGCTGACCCAACTGCACCAGCAGTCTGCTGCCATTCCTTTAGTTTAACCTGACAACCTGCCATCATGCCCCTGCTACATCAAATAACTTCACCAAGCTCAAGCACACATAAAATGAACAAACAAAACATATGCAATTGTCACAAATTCTTGGTATCAAAATCAACCGAAGTCATGATAAAATATCCCATGCATTTTCGACAAATATCCCATGAATTTACTATATAGTTAATGACTTAAGTTGATTATGATAGTTGATGTATCTTTCATAAGACAGTTATACTTTAGGATTTAAAGCCCGCCACAAAAATTGAGCCTACCCGAATTTTGATAGCTCTAATTGAAGCTATACAGAAACTAACACCAACTACAGTTTTGGAACTAAGGTGATCAATCTCTAGACTACTGACTAGAGAGAAGAAGTCCATTCTTGCTTGCATCTTCACAAACCAAGATGATTGGATTCAAACAGGAGCAGTCAAGCCATCCATTTTCATCATGGTAAAGTATTTACATGGCACCAGTGCACCAGCCTTACTGCAAAGATCCACAACAGCGGGCGCATGGCCATAATAATCGCGTCCTCGATCAACGAGTATAGGCGGATCTTGGCGACGTCTGGACCAGACTGTTTTAGGAGGAACCAAGTCGTCTACCCTCGCTTTCTTCCAGAAGTGAGTCCCATGCCAGCTCTCGTACTTGAACACCCCACACATCCGAGCCTTGTGCCCCGATGGCCCTACATGGACTTCAGAACAGTGTTTACAGACTCTTGCTGGGTAGACAAACAATAACTTGTGGACTCCAGATCGAAGCTTCTCCCATGCATCCAGAGTTTGTCGACCTATCAATCTCAAATCATCGTCTGATAACGACTGGGAGCTGCTACAGTTATCTTCATTGTTGGCTGGAGTTATCACACTAGAGGTAACGCTTGGATCATTGGCATCTACCCCTGCCTGCAGGCAGAGCTCCACGACTGCAGGAACACGTTGATGATCGAATCTTTCGTGATGTTTGATTATGTTCTGAAACATTTTATGCAAGTGAAAAGATTCCACAGGGACTATAATGTCGTCTACACTCCCATTTACCCATTCATGGACCTTTTTCGTCCCATGGCGCCGGTAGCCATGGCAAGTTTGAATCAAATGACCACCTTCACCTATATAAGCTTCTGGGCAGTATCTGTCACAAGAAAAAAGATAACATAAAAATGAATAAGTTGCATAAGTAAATTGGTGTTAACAGACTCTTCAATAACTCTATGTGCAGTTCAGAGAAGAACATGTTTCATACCAGTTGAAAAAGTTGGTTTCGACCAACCAATAAGAGTTCGAAATTAATTCTAGTAAAGAGATTACGCAACTACTGTCGATCAAGTAAAAAGCATAATTTCTGAACTCAATAGGAAGGAATCCTTCAACTGTAATTATTTAAAATAAGGCTCAAATCTGAGTTGAGGGTTATATCAACCTGATGTTCATTACTCTTGTGAATTCCAGTAGTGGCATCCCATCTTAGACTCTAGATAGACTCCAACATATTGTGCTCTAAGAGACAAGAACGAAATGCTATAAATGTAAGCAGCCGGTGACCTTTCATTTGCATGAACGTTTTAGTAATGACTGCCCAAACAACCTTAGATGTAATAGAGATAGCAAACTGTGGCTTCTGATGCAAGTAAAAAGGTTAAAAGTACAATTAAGCCAAATAATACTAAACAAGTTCTCCTATTTTCAGTGTAGCCTCCTTTCACAGTAAGCTTCCACATTAATTTATTCGAGACTGGAGCAGGACTCATCAAAATTTCACATACAATGACAATTTCCATTATCATGCAGAAACGAGCTGCAAATTCAATTTCATTTAAAAAATATAAAAATGGGGAAGATTGCTGCAATTACTTGCAAGCCCAGACCGGAATGTGGCGGATGAGAGTTGACACTCCACTGTAGAGGGCGCTTCGGGCACGGAGGACTTCACGCGCCACCGGAAGTATGGGTTTGACAGGATAATCCTCAGCACGTTGCTCAATTCGCTTCAGTATCATAGGCCTGAGCTTCCTCAAATCCACCATCCGACGTGATTTCGTGCTGTAATTTCTCAGGCCTTTCAGCATTTCTTCGAGAATTAGGGATTTCATTCGCCATAGATTAAGATTGCCGGGGTTCATCTTGATACTACAAGCACAATAAGCAGCGGAAAATTGGATTCAAACGCGCTACTTCCAATTCAAATCTATCTATTATACTAAAGGAGAGTTGCCTTCTAAAATTTTCCCACCAAAAAACAAGCATTCCATGGCAATGGATGAATCGATTGAGATACACACATGTTAACAAATGTCTTATGATGCTAGTTCTGCTACAAGGGATGGATATCCATCCTCCAAGTTCTTTTGCACAGAAACCAGCCTTACTTGCCCTACACTATAGTCTTCAATATATCACCAATATTCGACATCTTATACTCAGCATGACTCCAAAACATCAATAAAACATAACTAAGAAAAAATGCATCTACTTTACCAAGAGAATTATCTCATATTTTTTGGATGACCAGAATTATCAATAGATGCTAAAATCTAAAACTTCACATAGTTCTATTAACTTCCAATCACCATTCCCGGCATAGTATTGAAGCTACACAAAAGTATCAATAACTCACAGAAAGACTAAAAGAGTAACCGATTGCGGACCAATCGCAAGACAACTACACATATCATTCATCGGTTCAAAAAAAAAAAAGTCATTCATCATCCAAGGCAAGTTTATTCCAGAAAGTGTAAGAAGATTGCCCAATCTACAGCAAAAACACAAAAAACAAAAATCAACCTTCCAATTTCCAAAACACCCTAATAGCCACCTTACCTGCTGTTGGGAACTTGGGCGATGGAAATGCTGTTGCTTCGGAGTCTCCGGACGGAGGCGCCGAGGCGGGGCAGGGTGACGCGACGGGGAAGGCTGGTCGAGGGCGGTGGCGCGGCGCAATCGCGCACTGCTGCTAGCTGCTTCTTGCGGTGCTGGGACGGAGGCTCCGAGGAGGCAAGGCGGGGCGTGGCCACAGGAAACGGAGGCGGCGATCGATGGACGGCAGAGAGAGGTCGGAGACGAGAGAAAGCCTGTTTCAGACTTTCAAGGTGCGTTCAGTTCGATGGATGGCAAAAACGATGAATAACAAAAATTTATGCCTTTAAATATTTTTTCTTTTTCTCATGAAAGAAAAGTTCATTATTTTTATTTTTTTTCACTTTAAAGAGGAATAATATTATTCCACTAAAATAATATTATCCCTACTTTAAATAAAGATGAGGAAGAAAAAAATGGTGAACTTCTCTATTTAGGTGGGATAATATTATCAGGTGAAAATAAAATAAAAAAAATAATGAATTTCTCTTTTGTGTAAAATGTGAGAAAAGAAGGGTTAAGTATCAAATAAGCCCATATCATATTGGCCCTTATCACGTTTAGCTCCCTATAGTCGAAGTTGGACCAACAAAACCCTCAAAGTGCCTAATTTTTAACAACCGGGCCCTCCACCCTAACGGCGACTTAACGACTGTTGACTATTTTTTTTTTTTTTTTAATTTTAACACAGCTACTACTCCAAGCCTCCACCTAGGTTTTGACCGACAGCCCCCTCCTCCTCACCCTCCTCTCCACCCTCCGCCGCGCCGAAACCCTCTCCCACCGCGCCTTCTTCGTCAGGGACCTCTTCACCAGGCTCCAGATCGGCGGGATCGAGTTTAAGCGAAAAGCGCTCGATTCGCTGATTCAGCTCTTTTCAAACGACGACAAGTCCGCCGCCGTCGTCGCGAAGGAAGAGAACATGAGCTGCCTGGTCTCTCTCCTCGATCCGAACGCTCATTTTTCGATTCGAGAGCTCGTCGTCGTCGTCGTCTCGCTGATTTTCTCCGCCGATGATTTGCCGCGGAAGTGCATGTTCGAGGAAGGGGCTTTGGGTCCTCTACCCCAATTAATCGAGTGCGGCACAATGCCGATGAAGGTGGTGGTCGTCGTTTTCCACCAAATAATTCCTGCAGAATTATCAAAATAAATTAGTATAATGATAAGCAGGGTCGATCCCACATAGAGCAGATAAAATCATTCAATTCCCTCAAATCTATAAAATTGGTGATGCCACCACGCCTTAAATTGAGAAAAATATTAATTAACTAAGAATGCAATAAATCAAATAAAAATACTCTTGAAATAAATCAATAAAAGGGTAATTCGGCTCAAATAAATCCACACTAATTCAAGGCTCTGATCATCGACACAAAGATTAATTAATTCAACCAACTAGTTATAGGATACCGTGAAACGCAACGGACGTACCCCAATTCCTACTTCCTGTGTCGATAAACAGCTGGAGACGCCAGACCTGCTTATTTTCCTTATTAAAATATAACCTAGCTGGAGACGCCAGACCTAGATTTAATATTCTAATAGCATTAAGATGAAAAAACCCAGTTTATATCAATTATCCTAGATAAGCTAGCAATAATTAATATACCAATTAATTCCTACTACGAACATGGTAGTTTTATCACTAATCAGCCATATTCCAACAATTAAATTGGAGGTGCTAATTGACTGTAATCCAATTAAACCTAAGTTGGCCAGACTTAAATAAAATCGGAATTATCTTTAAACCCTAGGAATTAATCAAAATTAATAGGAATCAATTTTATGCTCAATTAGGTCTCACATATTATTAAATTAATGCTTCATTATTCTCGCCGAATTAAAAGTTTAGTTACTCATAATTAAATTAACAACAATCAAAGAAATAAAAGCAAGCATGAAATAATTAAACACTAAATAAACGAAATAAAATTGCAAAGAATTAAAGTCACCACTTTTGACAATTGAGAGAATTCGTTTGACACACTCGAAAATTACTCCAGCCGCAATCTTCAATAAATTCAAAGCTAGAAAAGTAATCACATAAAACTAAGAATTGTATGCATAAAAAAAATCGTTCTGCTCTAGATAAGGGAAATAAAGTGCATGATATATCCTAATCAAAGTCAAACTCCCTATCTATAGTCTCAAATTGCGGCTCTTAACTAAACTAGGAGTCCTTATCCCATTAAAACACTAAGGAAATTAACCCTTAAGCGGCCGAACACCCTATCATTCGTGGGTTTCGGCCCTTCCAAAAAAACTAAAGCCCAAAAATTAATTAAAAGAGTATTTGACTTAAATAAATTACAAGATAAATATTTCTAAAGCCCAAATCTCTAAATCTCTCCAAAAATTCACCAACTTCTTCAACCAATTTCTCGACTTTTAATAATTCTCCCATCTTCAAGCTTTCTCCTCCAACTATGCAATCCCTACGCCAAAATGTAACAAACCATGTAAAATCATATAAAATAATGGCGAAACATACGCCAAACTAAGTAGCTAAAATACACACATCAAATCCCCTCACACTTAGATCATACTTGTCCTCAAGTATGACATGAAAGAAGAATTTAATGGCGAAATCAGCCACTCGTGACAACCTCCTTCCTCAGCACGACACTTAAGACTCTAAAAACAAAGAACGAAACAACGGACACAACAACCAACTGGAAAGAAAACATAAAAGAACAAGGACACTAACAACTCAACACTGACAACTAAACAGAAAACGACAGCCAAGTGATCATCAAAACACTAGTAACGCAACATACTGCCAAATCGAACCATGCAACTCACAATCGATTCTCAGCTCTCAAATCAAGAAAAGGAAATATCAAACAAGTGTTTTCATTGTCTATCTAGTCCAAATCAAGCAACAACGAGTTCCTCTCAAGATTCACTCTTCTCTCAAATATTTATTTTGGAAATTCACACACAAGAAGGAAAATCCACTTAGTCGTGATATGTCATGGTCACATAGCAACTCAAGAAGGTCTTTTCTCATTGGTTGTAATGGGGCTAAGGACCATTCATTATGTTGGCAAGATCCTAGGGGTCCTAAGCTCAAGCAGTGAAACTCAAAGTGCGCACATCTAATCCAAACCATCATCCACAGTTTCAAGTTCATAGAGAAAGAAAGAAAGCAACTAAAATTAGGGGAAAAACTCCAATAATAACAATGATACTACATGCTCAACTCAAACTGGTGCAACATCTTCTTCTTTTTTTTCTTTTCTTTTCTTCTTTTTTTTTTCGATTTCTTTTTCTCTTTTTTTTTTTCTTCTGGAGAACCTTTCCTTTTTTTATATCCTCAATCAACATGCAATCATCATCTACAAAATATCCCCACAAATCGTCTCCCAAAACTGCTCCCATCCCAAATACTGAACTGATCAATGCCACTGTTTGGCCAAACAGATCACAGATTCTTATCATTTTACACAAGACAACAGTTTGGGCAAACGGCACATAAGAACACAGCTTAACTTTCTCCAGTAATTAATGGAATGAAGTTCAGAATTAGGCATGCATCACTGGGCCAAAGAGAGAGTCCAAAACAGGCATTGGCTTAATTTTTTAGTGACTATTAAGAACAAAAACGGTCAAGGCTTCAAAAATGGCTCACTAGGGGTTAATGTTCAGGTAGGAATTCAAAAGCAGGCCAAAAGGCTACCCTAGTGCCTTCTATCATGCATCATCAATGACTCACAACATATCACAACTTCATGAAAGACAAACCACTCAAAAAGAAACATAGTAGAGAGTGCTCTACTCTAATAAGCTCAATTCTCACTTATATGTGGTTTTTTTTACTCACTTGTTGCTCTTATTTGTCATCCCAAATTTCATCCAATAAAAACACAAATTTCTCAATCTCAAAATCCCAATTCTCAAGTATCAAATCTCAAGTTCATCACACAATTCAACCGGGCAGCATGCTTATCACTAATATTTCAACAACACAAAGCTCAAAACATACAAAAACGACATAACAAACGGACTCAACATAAAACATGACTCCAAGACGCCCCCCTCACACTTAGATTTTGCTTGCCCTCAAGCAAACAAAACAAAGCATAAACAAAAGAGCAACAAGACACACAATGGAAAGAGAAAGACAAAGACATAAACGAAACAAGACAAGAGACAAAACACGAAACAAGACAAGATAAGGAAAGAAGTCACCGTGTGTGCTGCTGCCGCAGCTCCTGTCGAATGGTGGCGCTCAAATTCACGATGCTCTCATGTAGGGCTGCCACGTTCCCATCGATCTGTTTTTTTTTTTTGAAACATAACAAAAATTAAAACTAAGAAAGAGAAACTAAGAAGCTTAAAAAAACTAAACGAAAAACGAGAATTAAAGAAAAGAATAACAAAATAGAAAATTAAAAGGGAAAGAAAGTCGGGTTGCCTCCCGATAAGCGCCATTATTTAACGTCGTTGGCTCAACTGCTCAAGTGCTCAAAACGTGCCCGAAAGCAGCAGCGAAACAGACTCCGCTGGAACCAAAGAAGATGCATCATAGTAAGGCTTCAAACGTTGTCCGTTCACGGTGAATATCTTAGCCGTGTCTAAACTGCGAATCTCAAACGCCCCGTCTGGGCAAACAGACTGTATCACGAAGGGGCCAATCCACTTCGTCTTCAATTTTCTGGTCATCAACCGCAGCTTTGACTGGAACAAAAGTACTTTTTGGCCGACTGTAAATGTCTTTCCTTGCAAGTTCTTATCGTGCCACATCTTGGTGCGATCCTTATACCACATCGTGGCGTCATAAGCTTCCATATGAAGCTCATCCTCACACTTATCATTTAAGTCGGGTGGTTCCACATCAAAATGCAGCCTTCTGTCGCGTGGCTTCCGTTTGGGCAAACAGTCTGTATGTCCAGAATCTACGAGTTTCGGGTCAGCATGAAGAAAATTGTCCTGTTTGGGCAAACAGAACGTATTTCCAGAATCTGCCAATTTCGGGTGGGCATGAAGAGACTTGATAGATTCTTTGACTTCTTCATTGTTCATCCCACGAGCATCAAGATCAGTTGCTCTTTTGATCAAGTTCGGTTCCAACTTGTCCTGCACAGATTTAGTCTCAAGATGTTCTTGGACAAGATGTTCTTGGACAAAAGGGTCAGTAACATTGGTGGCACAAGCAGTTTTAACAGCAGAAGGACTTTTCATGGTATCATCAATGTTGAAAGTGAACTTCTCTCCATGATAATCCAAACATATGGTACCACTATAAACATCAATGACTGCCCTAGTGGTCCTTAAGAAAGGACGACCTAACAGAACACCGGCTGACTCTTTCGACTGCATACCACTCATTTTCACCACATAGAAATAAGCAGGATAAACAAAATTATTCACTTTCACAAGAACATTCTCAAGCAAACCCTCAGGGTGCACAAATGATCCATCGGCTAACTGAATCACAACTCTAGTATCTACCAACTTCACACCATTTAAACTATTATAAACAGCTAAAGGCATGACATTAATAGAAGCTCCTAGATCACACATAGCATGCTCAATCTTAGTATCACCGATGTAGCATGGCAGAGAAAACATACCGGGATCCTTGCATTTGGGCGGCAACTCTTTTCGTATCACTGCTGACACGTTCTCGCCCATCACAATTTTTCCAGATTTCTTAGACTTTCCAGCGATGAAGTCCTTCAGAAACTTGCTCAGCTGAGGGAGTTTGAGTGTTTGGAGGAATGGAAGATTGATCTCCAACTTCCCAAATATCTTCATAAAATCGATGAGCTCCTCATCCGGCTTCTTCTTTGCTAACCTCCTAGGAAAGTGAACAGGTATCTCGATCTCGGGATCATGTAGACTCGAAGGTGTATGAACCTTAGACTGCTCACCCTCAACCAACTTGTGTTCTACCTCTTTTCCTTTCTGCACAGCTGTCGGATTACCGTTCTGTTTGGCCAAACCGGACGTATCTGTATTCTGGGCAGCAGAATCGATTTCCTCTCCATAATTTTCGGATTGCTGCAGCTGCGATTCTGCTCCAAATTCCTTGCTCAAGCCACTCATTGTATTCTGGATTGTGGGCTCATTCAACTCCTTGTCACTCCTCAAAGTAATCATACTAACGTTCTCCCTCGGATTCAATTGGACTTGCGATGGCAATTTGCCTTGATGGCCCTTGAGTTGATTCACGGACGTTGCGAGCTGAGACACTTGACTAGCTAACCCCTCTATCTGCACTTTTTGCTCAGCCTGAGACTGTTGAAGTTGTTGCACAGCTTCATTGGTTGTTTGCAAATTATTTTGCAACAATTGTTGTGAACCAATCAACTCTCTCATCATCTCTTCAAGAGCTTTTCCTTGATTTCCTTGTGGAGGTGGTGGTACTTGTTGGAATCCTCTTTGATGAGGTGGTCTATAGCTCTGCTGCACTTGATTGCCTTGGTCTCTCCAACGATCATTAGGGTGATCTCTCCACGGCGCATTGTAGTTGCTCGAGTAGGGGTCCCGTTTGGGCAAAGGGGGCAGTGGATCAGAACAGCTGTAAAAGTTGTGAGACGAGTTTACTTGGGCTTGAAGATCTTTGTCGCCCCCAGCGCATCGCAAACTTGTATGGCCAAAGTTACCACATGCTCCACATGGTTTTTCTGTCGGTTGTCCAGCATTTGCCACCTTCTCCACCACAGTACTTAACATTCTTTCCATCCTCCCCATTCTTTCTTCGAACTTGTCCTCAAAGTTAGAGGAACTTGCCTGTGCAACCTTCTTGAGCAATTGAATGCGTGGCTCCTCATGCTCTCTCGTTGCTTCCACCAAGTGTTGAATCAACTTCTTAGCTTTGCTCACAGTATTTTGAGAAAATGCTCCTCCACTTGATGAATTCACCAAATTTTTGGTATCTACCGTCATCCCTTGATAGAAATACTGCAGTAAATCCCCCTCCGAAAACTTATGGTTTGGACAGCTATCCACCAACCTCCTGAATCGAGTCCAGTATGTGCTCAGTGACTCATCGTACTCCTGCTTCACTCCACTAATTTCCTTTTTCAGCGCATTCGTCTTGGTTGGAGGGAAAAATTGTTCCAGGAATAGATTCTTCATCTCTGCCCATGAAGTGATAGAATTGGGTGGAAGACTCGCGAACTAAGAGTTCGCCTCTGCTGTTATGGTGAAGGGGAAAGCTGCCAATCTAAAATGCTCCTCTGTAACTCCAGTTGGGCGTTTCTGAACCTTGCAAATTTTTATGAATTCGCTCAAGAAATTGTACGGATCTTCTCCCTTCTTGCCATAGTACTTCGGGAGAACATTAAGCAGACCAAGCTTAATCTCAATACCGGTAGCAGCTGCCGGCATACGAATTGGGGTGGGTGGGTCATCAGCCTCATGACTGGAGAGGTCACACAGTCTAGGATCGTTAGCCATGTCATCTCCGGTGCTCTCGTCGGAATTTGACTTAACTTCCTCCTCACAATCAGTTTCTGCCTCTGATTCACGGTCTGTTTGGGCAAACAGAGTCTCGTCAGCAGCGGCAGCACTGGGTTCCGCCTCAACGAACTGTTCCGTGTTGGCGGACAGGTCAAGTTGCGAATCCAGCAGTTCCAGCAACTTCCTCGCCTTAGCCTCCTTTCTCAGTCTCTTTGCAGTTTTCTCGATTTCACAATCGAATAGAAGATTCGGCCGAGAAGATCTGCTCATAAACCAAAAAGAAAAACAAAAGAAAAATAGACCAAAAGGGAAAAGAATTCATTTAACACCGCTCCCCGGCAACGGCGCCAATTTGGTGGTCGTCGTTTTCCACCAAATAATTCCTGCAGAATTATCAAAATAAAGGTTAATGTGCAGATAGGCCCCTCAAGTGGAGGCCCTTAGAGCGTTTCAGTCCCCTTACTAACTGTGTGTGCAAATTGGCCCCCGAACTCTAAAAAATGGTGCAGATCGCCCCCTCTGACTTAACACCGTTATGGGCCGTTAGTCAGAGGGGGCGATCTGCACCGTTTTTTTGGAGTTCAGGGGCTAATCTGCACATTTTCCCTTTTTGGAGTTCGGGGGCTAATCTGCACACCGTTCATTAAAAAAATCACATCTCATCTTCTCCGACCAACTTTTCCGGCGTCAATCGCCGTCAAATGAGGAAAATCACGAAATCAAGTTCCCAAGCCCCAAATTGGGAATTCCAAATCGGCGTCATTGCTCCCGAAAATCACATAATCGAAATGGAAACTCGAATTCTCCCTCGAACGTCACCGCCCCCAATTGCAGAATCACCCGCAACAAATCGAACTTCGCCTCGCCGTAGGCGGTGATCGTGACCCCAATCGAGATCGAGATCATATTGGCCATGGTCTCTGATTTGAAGGTGTCCTTCTTCAACAGCACGCCGATAGTGTAGATGGCGACGGGCATCGTCGGCCTTTATCACCGGATTTCGCCGGATTTGAGAGAAAGAGGCGACTCCTTATAGAGAAAAGCTAGGCGACTCCTCATCAAGAAAAGCCAGGCGGCGGCGCCCAAGAGAGAAAGAAAGGGGCGGCGCCCTCCGAGGTTTAGGGCCCAAGAGAGAAAGAAAGGGGCGGCGCTCTCCGCCGGCCTCGCCGGAGCTTGAATCAGCGACAACGACGATCAAATTTTGAGCGAGAGAGTTGAATTAATTAAAAAGTTAAAAGGTGCAGATTAGTCCCTGAACTCCGAAAAAACGGTGCAGATCGCCCCCTTGACTAACGGCCCATAACGGTGTTAAGTCAGAGGGGCCGATCTGCACCGTTTTTTTAGTTCGGGGGCCAATTTGCACACACAGTTAGTAAGGGGACTGAAACGCTCTAAGGGCCTCCACTTGAGGGGCCTATCTGCACCTTAACCCTCAAAATAAATTAGTATAATGATAAGCAGGGTCGATCCCACAAAGAGCATATAAAATCATTAAATTCCCTCAAATCTATAAAATTGGTGATGCCACCACGCCTTAAATTGAGAAAAATATTAATTAACTAAGAATGCAATAAATCAAATAAAAATACTCTTGAAATAAATCAATAAAAGGGTAATTCGGCTCAAATAAATCCACACTAATTCAAGGCTCAGATCATCGACACAAAGATTAATTAATTCAACCAACCAGTTATAGGATACCGTGAAACGCAACGGACGTACCCCAATTCCTACTTACTGTGTCGATAAACAGCTGGAGACGCCAGACCTGCTTATTTCCCTTATTAAAATATAACATAACTGGAGACACCAGACCTAGATTTAATATTCTAATAGCATTAAGATGAATGAACTCAGTTTATATCAATTATCCTAGATAAGCTAGCAATAATTAATATACCAATTAATCCCTACTACGAACATGGTAGTTTTATCACTAATCAGCCCTATTCCAACAATTACGGATTGGAGGTGCTAATTGACTGTAATCCAATTAAACCTAAGTTGGCCAGACTTAAATAAAATCGGAATTATCTTTAAACCCTAGGAATTAATCAAAATTAATAGGAATCAATTTTATGCTCAATTAGGTCTCACAAATTATTAAATTAATGCTTCATTATTCTCGCCGAATTAAAAGTTTAGTTACTCATAATTAAATTAACAACAATCAAAGAAATAAAAGCAAGCATGAAACAATTAAACACTAAATAAACGAAATAAAATTGCAAAGAATTAAAGTCACCACTTTTGACAATTGAGAGTATTCGTTTGACACACTCGAAAATTACTCCAGCCGCAATCTTCAATAAATTCAAAGCTAGAAAAGTAATCACATAAAACTAAGAATTGTATGCATAAAAAAAATCGTTCTGCTCTAGCTAAGGGAAATAAAGTGCATGATATATCCTAATCAAAGTCAAACTCCCTATCTATAGTCTCAAATTGCGGCTCTTAACTAAACTAGGAGTCTTTATCCCATTAAAAACACTAAGGAAATTAACCCTTAAGCGGCCGAACACCCTATCATTCGTGGGTTTCGGCCCTTCCAAAAAAACTAAAGCCCAAAAATTAATTAAAAGAGTATTTGGCTTAAATAAATTACAAGATAAATATTTCTAAAGCCCAAATCTCTAAATCTCTCCAAAAATTCACCAACTTCTTCAACCAATTTCTCGACTTTTAATAATTCTCCCATCTTCAAGCTTTCTCCTCCAACCATGCAATCCCTACGCCAAAATGTAACAAACCATGTAAAATCATATAAAATAATGGCGAAACATACACCAAACTAGGTAGCTAAAATACACACATCAGAAGGAAAGCGCCGCCTTAGCAGAAGAAGGCGCGATCCCTATTCTAATGCAATTGCTCGTTTCCGACACTCCATCGACGCAGGGGAATGTTGCTAATTGCATAGCGATTCTCGCTTCGACGGATGAGAAATTCTGAGGGCTTTTGTTGGAGGACAAAGGATTGCAGAGGCTGCTGCAGTTATTCTGCGATTGCTCGAGCTCTGAAACACTGGAGCACGTTTGCGGAGCAAGTGAAGCACGGCAATGTGATGCTGCTGCACCTGGGTTTTGACCGACAACCCCTTCCTCCTCACCCTCATCCCTGCCCTCCTCTCCACCCTCCGCCGCGTCGAAACCCTCTCCCGCCGCGCCTTCTTCGTCAGGGATCTCTTCACCATGCTCCAGATACGCTAGATCGAGGTCAAGCGAAAGGAGGAGAACATGAGCTGCTGACGGTGAATTTGAACAAGTGGGGCCCACCGATTAAAAAAAAATTAAACCAGACGGCGTTATCTCGTTGTTAGGGCAGAGGGCCCGATTATTCGATTTTAGGTAGTATAAGGGTTTAGTTGGCCCAACTTCGACTATAGGGAGCTAAACGTGATAAGGGCCACTACGATAGGGGCTTATTTGATACTTAACCCCCCCCCCCCAAAAAAAAAATAATTTTGTTATCTCTCATTTTCCCATCCATCAAAGTGAACGCACCTTCAGTGAATTCTGATTAATTTACTTCATTCGTCCATGAAAAGTATTACACTTTTGCTATTTTTGGCGTCCACCAAAAGTACGACACTTTTCTTTTTAGAACATGACTTCACATCTTTTTCTTAACTTTTATCCTTATAAACACTTTTTATTTACAAAAAAATCATCTCAAATTCAATTTCAACCACGCATCTCATAAAATAGTGGTTCTCCACTACATAAAAATCATCACCAATTTTATTAGAGCATCCACAGTGGTGGTGACCTGATAGTTGATCTAATAGAAGGTGGACCACATTGAGTCAGAAGGCCACAGTGGGGTGACTTGATAGCTGACTTAATTTTTTTAGTTTTGATTTTGTATTATTAATTTAAATTTAATTGCACAAATTTAAATAACACAATTACTTAAAATTAAAATTGCATTAATAATAATTACTACTCATTTAAAATTGAAAAAAATTACAATAAAAAATATAAGCCCAAATATTTTTAATTTTTCTTTAATACTCATTTAAAATAGAAGCCCAAATATTTTTAGCCCAATTATAATTTTAAATTAAAACTAATTAAAAATAAAAGCTCAAATATTTTTTGCCCAATTATAATAAAACCCTAAACTACTTACCTCCTACGCATGCATGTTGCGCTCTGCCTCTCCATCTTCATTTCTTCTTCCTCCTTCAATGGCGCCGCAAATCAGGTGAGTTCAGATTTTTCATTTTTTTTATGCGTTGCGCGTGTACTACATGCTTGGAGGAAAAAAGAGAACGAGTCTCACCCGATAAATCGGGGCACTCTCGAGTCTTCGCCATCTGCAGTGGGAGACCCGATACAGTGGGTGACTCGAGTCACCTTCATCGAGTCACCCACTGTGGGTGCTCTTAAAACTTGTGCCCACCAAAAGTACTATACTTTTGATGGACGGAGGGAGTAAGTATTTAATTAATAAATGATAATTAGAAAAATAAAACAAATTCAACACTAGTATTTAGTAAAATGATAAAATGCATTACGCCTTAATTAGCTTTATTTTAATTTTATTTTCAATTTTAATTTCTTTTGTTCATAGCAAATATATGACATCAATTTATATCTATATTTATATAATATACAAAAGGATAATTTTAACGGATACTTTTTAGTATAATTTTTTTTAAATGATTTTTTTAATACTCCAGAATACCTATTTTTTTCACAATTCACACTCAATCCTGCATGTTTTTTTTTTTCTTTTTTTCTTTTTCTCTTTCTTCGTTTCAATTGTAAATTTGATTAATGTTAAATATTTAATATACATAACAAATTAAAGATTATGAAAATAGCTTTTATTTGATATAAAAAAATGGCATTTCCCTCCATTTATTCCCTCTCTTTTTTTCTCTCTTCTCCCACCATTTTTTCACTATTTTTTTATATTTTAATTCTTTTCTAAACATTATCACATTATTTTATTTTTAAAAAAATATGCACATTTTAAATTTAATATAGTAAAAAAATCATGAAAAGTGAAGTTAAAACGATTAAGTTATGAAATAAATTAGAAGTTAAAATATTTTATTTTATCTCTTTGTTAAAATTTTACAATTTTATATATATGTTTGTGTATGAAAATACTTATTTATTTATTATGACGTATATACTACTCGATGATAATAATGCCTAATGCTAATTTTTATTATTGATTTTTTTTTTCATTTATTTAATAACTTTAATTATCATTACGCTTTATACAAAGTTGAAATTTTATATTTTTAAATTCAGGATTTTATTAAATAATTGACGGGCGTGGATTGTTTTAATTTATTTATATTAAAAATATATTTTATATTTATATATTTTAATTTTATTTAATATTTATATTTATTTATTTAAATATGTTGTTTAGTTTCAATGTTCATCGTGCATCACACGAATGGTAATACTAGTATTATATGAAAGAGCAATTCTAACGTTAATATTTTTCCGGTAAAATTTTGACAGTTTTTTTTTCCCAAATTTTTAGGCATATTTAAACAAACGTGTTAAAAAACAATTTGATAGTTGTTTTTTTTTCCAAAATTTCAAGCACAAACATGATTTAAACAGCCATTTCAAAATTTCAGATGTGATTTCAGCAATAATTCTACGTATAAATATAGATTTCAGCAATCACAGCACAAAATTCATTCAATATGTTTACCATAAAAAAGAAAGGGTAAATATCATATTAAACCTTAAACTATACCCGCTTTATCAAAAATACCCTGAAACTTTCGAAATGCTCTCAAAACCCTCAAAGTATCAGGATTTTATCAATTATATCCCGCATCTCTTTTCCGGTCACCAGAAATATGACGTGGCTCGCCGGATGCCACAGTGTAATTTAAATTCTAGTATTTTTTTAAATCCATGTCATTTTTTTATTCTCTTTTTTTAATCCATGTCATTCTTTTATTCTCATTTTGGATATTATATAACATGGGGTGTGATAATCGTTGAAAACATGACACATATCCTAAGTTTGAACATAAAAGTCCACGTTATGTCTTATGAAGTAGATATTCTACACTTCAATCGTTTACTCTAGTGCAATAGTAAATACACTTAATATGTTTATTTTTCACCATATTTAGCATAAACGCGTTAGTTAAGAGCGACGAAACGCTTCGTATCATTAAAATTCACGAGAGAAATAGCGAAATTGAAGATCGTTCTTCACTACTCGATGGCGTTCACCATCGAGTACTCGACCGAGTAGTGAAGAACAATGGTGATTTTTTTTTTATCAATTATTGTGATTTCAACCCACATTCCTTGTTTATAACGTCAACGGGAGTATATTTGGATATTATATAACATGGGGTGTGATAATCGTTGAAAACGTGACACATATCCTAAGTTTGAACATAAAAGTCCACACTATGTCTTATGAAGTAGATATTCTACACTTCAATCATTTACTCTAGTGCAATAGTAAAATACACTTAATATGTTTATTTTTCACCATATTTAGCATAAACACGTTAGTTAAGAGCGACGGAACGCTTCGTATCATTAAAATTCACGAGAGAAATAGCGAAATTGAAGATAGTTCTTCACTACTCGATGGAGTACTCAATTGAGCCGGAGGTTGGATGACGAGCTGCTGCCTGCCACGTTCACATTTACATTGGGTAAAGAATATTCCTCTCTAATGGTGACGTAAACCATTGGATTGTCCTTTTGCTCATAAAGTAAGCGAAATAAATCTGTATCACTTTGCAAAGAAACCTTCAATCTTTCGCCGTCAGTGTTTCCTGTCAAGTAAAACACCAATAAATCTGCACTCGACGAACGACACATAGCATCCCTAATCTGATGCATAAGACGATCACGACTGATCTGATCCACTGCCATGAATACGGCAACATTATCTCCATTTACATACTCCGTTCCATGCCAACGACCACTGTGTCGTATAATAATACGTTGCCACGACGACATCTGTAATTAAATTAGATAGAAAATACAACTATTTAGCATCAACGAATAAAAAAAACAAGAGAAACAGTTTCTAGTAACTACTCGATGGAGTACTCGATCGTGTACACGATGGAGTACTCGATCGTATACTCGATGGAGTACTCGATCGTCTACTCGATCGTGTACTCGAGTGGTGAACTCAATCGAGTATACCATCGAGTAGTGACAGTCTACCAATGATTGATATTACAACACAAAATCAAAATAAACAAATTGTCACCAAGTAATCAAAAACTCGATCGTGTACACCACCGAGTAGTGAAGAGCAACACGAAATTTTTTCAATATTATCACAATAAACATTGTTTAAGTACTTATAATCATGCTTTTGTAAAGGTACTTTCATTTATGAAATACTAGAACCCTTTTTTATTAGCGAATCATGTATTCGTCACGTGGCTTCTATCGAGTAATGAAGAATCCGATCGAGTACACGACCGAGTAGTGAAGAAAAACCCTATTTTTTTCAATATTATCACGATAAACCTTTTTTAACTACTTTATAATCATAATTTTGAAAAGGTATTTGCATGTCATCAAATACTAAAACCTTTTTGTCATTAACAAATCATATATTCGTCATGTGACTCCTATCGAATAAAAGAACTCGATCGAGTACACGATCGAGTACACGACCGAGTACTGAAGAACAACCCTAGGTTTTTCAATATATCATCAAGAAAGAGATTTTTTTACGTACCTTTGTAAATTCTTACGAGAATAGTGCACTAAGAGGGAGTATTTGCTTCTATTTTATACAAATTTGAACGATTTCTTGAGGAAAAACGAAAGAGCTTTTTTCATCGTTTTCTTTCTTCCTTCTTTGCATGAATTTGGAGTATGTCTCCAACAACTCTCTTCAACTACTCTCTTCCAAGAAATTAAGTAAAATGTGGCTTCATTTATATTACATTCACTCAATCAAGTATGTATCTGAAAAGTAATTTGTTCCCTACAAAAGATATAGCTTCATATAGCTATTTTCGTAGATGGACATTAATGGTGGTTCATGGGTTGGTGGAGAGAGAGAGAGAGAGAGAGAGAGAGCAGAAGAGAGAAAGACCCGAGATAGAGAGAGATGTGGACGATGGCGATCGGTGGCGCGACTGCTGCTGCTGGCGACGGCGCGGACGGCGGCGATCGGTGGCGCCGACTGCTGCTGCTGGCGGCGACGCGGCCGGCCGTTCGGTGGCTTCTGCTTCGCCGCGACTGCTGCTGCTGGACGGCGACGTGGTTGCTGCGACTGGCGGCTATGGCTGACGGCGACTGGCGTGGACGCCGGCAATGACTTGGAGGCTGGGCGGCGACGTGAAATTCCAAACGTCAACTTTCTTTTGTTTTTTTAAAAAAATCCCAACCTTATATATGTTGCAGACGTGAATGAATTAGAATGATGGAAATTGTTGATTTTCTATTGTTTTATTTATATATAAAGTTTAAATAAAAATATAATATAAGTATGAAATAAAAGTATTGAAAAGTCAAAGGGCACTCTAGTCTTTTAAGTTAAAAAGGGTTGTTTAACTTATGTTTCATAAGGAGAGGCTATATAACTTATGTTTTTATGAAAAATGGCTAAAAGTGATAATTCCCCACATTTCTATTTAACTTATCCTTAGGCCCTCACAATTTATAGATTAATGTTACTAATTGAAATTGGGCTGGAATTAAGTAAAGTACAGGGATTTTTAGCGTACTTAATTAATTTTTTTATTTGGGCTATTCATTAAATGTATCAGTACAATAATAAATAAGTACTAAATTACATGACATATGATAAAATTTAGTAAATACATGTTTAGAATAACTTTAACAATACAATAATGAATAAATTATATGTCATATTTCAAAATTTAACAAATACATGATTAGAATAACATTAATAATATAAAAAAGTACGTGATATAAAACATAATTATATGAAATTAATGATTAAAAATTTTGTGAGTTAATGTATAATTTGAGAAAAAAACTATGGAAATGATTGAAAAATATAAAAAATAAATGGAGATGAAATATATAAAGAGTAGTTTTAGGGCTTAAGTTTGGTGTATAAAGTTGGAGATGTCCTAAAAGCATTTGCAGTCCTATTGTCTAGCAGTATTGCGCATTATATGTTTGGATTCATTTTTTTATCTGAAAAATTGTTTACAAACGCATTCAACTATTTTCTTTCTTTTTAAACGTTCCAAAACAAATCCCAAAGATATACGAATTAGATTGGAAGATATAGAATAATAGAATGATGGGAAGAAAAAGAAGAAGAGATGGTAAAAATAAATAAATAGGGATATTTATATTCTATAGTTTTATATTGCTGTTGGGTAATTAATTTGGACTATAAGATGAAATAATTTTGTACTCCCTCCGTCTCACGAATCTTGACACGTTTGGTTTCGGCACGTGAATTAAGGAATTGTAGATTAGTGTTTTAAGTGTGTATGTAATAAATTATAAAAGTGATAAAGTAGGAGAGAGAATGTGATAAAGTGATAAAATATGAGAGAGAGATAATTAAGAACTCTTATTGTTTAGCTAATTGTTACTATATTTAGAAACATGTCAAGATTTGTGGGACGACCCAAAAAGAAATACATGTCATTTATCAAGATTCGTGGGACGGAAGAAGTATATTTAATTTTGTGTTAATAATAAAAACTACCCATTTCAATTTGTAAGTTTTTTTTTAATATATAAAAGCTACTCATTTGAACTTATTTACTTCAATACATATGATGTATTTCTTCTATAATTTTAGGAAAGAAAACAAAAATTTTCATCAAACATGATAAAGTTAAAAAATTAGTAATCTTTGAAGATAATAATAATTAAAAACATGGCTCAAATGAATTAGTATATAATATCATTAATTTATTTAGATAATATAAATAAAACTTATAAATGAAAAACTTTATAGTACATATTTTTGGTAGAAGTTGAGAGATTTGTAGTCACAAAATTAAACAAGTGGGAAAAAAAGGCATGTTTGTACAGAAATATTTTGAAAAAAATAAAAAATAAAAAACAATTAGATATTGTTGAATAAATTTTTGTACATCAAAGAGAGCACGTTCTTTCCAAAATGGTTACTTGCTAATTATTAGAGAATATTTCTCGAATTTTGCGAGAGAAAAAAAATGGCGCGCATGTTTAGCAGCCGATTTATTTATCTTACCAAACGTAATTAAAATAGTCAAAATAAAGTAATGAAAAAAAAAAATGACACACGGAAAAACAGAGGACATTGCTATTTTTCAAATCTCGTTCTCGATAATTCATTGCAATTTTTTTCTCTGAAAGAAAAAATTTAGAAGAAAAAAGGAAAAATCTCTGTTTCGTGGAGTGAATGAGTAGAATCCAAAAGGTAAGCTGCTAAACCCAAATTCCACAAAAAATCTATAGTTTATAAATAATTTGCGTGGGGATAGATGCAAGTGGGTCCAGATTTAAATTCTTTAGTTGATAATCTGAGATTTAGGTTTCTATTTTGGTTATAAATATAACTAACTGCTCAAATCTTCATTCCTGATTTTATTTATTGAGTGGGTATGGATGAAGTAATTCAGAGGTCGTTTGCGTTGATTTTGAGTATTTCGGGTTAAAAGGATCGAGTGAGATCAAGTAATGGATTTCTGTTTATGTTAATATTTTATTTCTTAGTATAATATTTTGGGGTAGTGGTGATGTATGTTCCCTGTATTTTCCAGTAAGGAGTAGTTCGCTTGAATCTGTTTATTGTATTGCGCGTGATAGATTCGGCGAATTCGAAAGAGGATTCTCAATATTTGGGAATTGATACTGTTTAACTTCGAAGTTGATAGGTATTAGAATCCGAAACTGCATTGTTTAATTTCTATTTTAGAGATCAGTTAAATTAAAGATTGAATATTACTGTTAAATTGTTTGGCATAGGATAGATTTTATAATGTTGATTTTCTTTTATGGATTGATGCGGTCAATTCTAAGGGATACCTTGTTTGGCTTTTTCTACAGTTGATGAAGGAAAAATTTGAGAGATAGGAGAGATGAGAGTTGCTTTTGAGGGGCTGGAGGTACAATGACTGGAGGGTCATTGGGATTAAGACAGTCAGGAAGTTGTGGATCCTTGCAGCTACATGCACAGAATGGAGGGTTCCAGCTCCAGAATTTGTATATACCTCGTAGGTCTTCGAAGACATGCCTTGCCGGTTACAGGGAGAAGGAAAAGTTTCTGCCTGCTACTTTCAGATATTTGAGTCGAAAGAAAGTAGCAATGCTGATTTTGTCTGTGTTTGCAGTCTTGGCTTTTTTGACAGGGTTTTTCACAGTCAATAAAGGTAGAGACAATGTCTTCTTAGTTATCTTCGTCTACTCTTTTTATCTTACGCAATTTCCAATCCTACGGGTACTTAAGTATTAGTGTAAATCAAGATAGTGTGCAGAATTGTTTTTTGTAGTGCATTCCCCTAATTAATGATGATAAACTTGTTTGGTGCATTTCAATCTGATTTTATCATACAAATCCTGTTGGTTCGATTTGAGAAACAAATAAGA
Organism: Salvia miltiorrhiza; assembly: GCF_028751815.1. Classification (NCBI taxonomy): domain Eukaryota; kingdom Viridiplantae; phylum Streptophyta; class Magnoliopsida; order Lamiales; family Lamiaceae; genus Salvia; species Salvia miltiorrhiza. The sequence continues at coordinate 31,275,122 of NC_080388.1, read as the reverse complement.
AATGATATTTTTGTACCTGGTATCTTCCGTCCTGCTTCTCTTCCTTTAACATATAGTTCAACAAAGAATAACTGTTTAGCATAATATTTAGTGCTTCAGTTAATATTACTTTTCTATGTGGTTTTCATATATGTGTGATTTGATTTTTGTTTACAGAGGATGATTTCGAGAGCTTTGGTTTGCCTTTTGATGCCAGATATCTTAAAAATTCTTATGTTGCACCGTGGCTATTGCCTGGAAAAGGAGCATTCACGTATAATAGTTATTCTATGACCCACAAAGTTTTTGTATGTAATGATAGCACCACTTGGGGTAGTCTCTTTAATGCTTCAGCTACGAGTGATTCCTCCAGCTCAGATACTGTTTTTACCGATCCTTGCAAAGACTTCGCATTTCCACCCCCTCCTCCTGGTGACACAAGGCGAATTGGTCCACGCCGTAAGTTTTTAACCTTCTGTTTTGTCTTTGCATATTTGCTATATAAAAGCTAAATTGCAGTCTGTTGTCAGTGTGATTGGAATGCTATTGAATAATTTTTTAAAATATAGAGGAGGATTCGAAGGATATATTTGAAAGCTGGAAAGTAAAATTGCAATTGGGTTTTCAATGATATGAGTGTCTTAAGGACTTTTTATTGCCATATCATTTAAGACTGGAGTATCATTTTTATAACTAGTGTCTTCTGCATGTAGTGTTTACTCTTTTCTTCATAAGCAATACTCCCCCTGTCCCACTAATCTTGGCATATTTGTTTTGGGCACGGAAATTAAGAATAAGGTGTTAAGAGTGTAAAGTGAGTAGGGACCACTTATTTAATGTGTGTAGCGAAGGTAGGGACCACATACTATTTTTGAAAAATGTCATTATAAATGGGACACACTAAAAAGGATCGTGTTCCGAGATAAGTGGGACGGAGGGAGTAATTTGTTTCTTATCGCTTCAAAATAAAAAAAGAAATTGTTTCTTATATCCAACCCCCAGTCCCCCGGAAAAAAGAATAACGTTTAAATTGCTTAGAGAATATAATTTCTTAACCAACTAAATCCAAGTAATGTTCTGGGGCTTCTGTTCCTTTTTTGTTGTGTCACATGTTTCATGTAAATGCTCAATCACACTTACCTAGATTTAGTTAACTTGATCTGTGCATTTGTCTTCAGCATGCCCAGTATGCTATGTACCTGTGGAGCAGGCCATAGCTCGTATGCCCAAAGTTCCATCACCATCTCCTGTTCTTCGTCATTTAACTTATTACTCTGAGGAGAATCCGCTAAAAACCCAACCAAATGGAGGCTCTGAGTTTGGTGGTTATCCTTCTTTAAAACAGAGGAATGAATCTTTTGAGATTAAAGAGTCGATGACCGTTCACTGTGGGTAGGTACACTTACCTCTTCCCTCCATGTTTATGTCCTTGTTTCTATAGTATTATTTTCTCTTTATTGGGTTATATATTTATTTATTTAAGTTACAAATTCATTTTGGCAGATTTGTCAAGGGATGCAGACCTGGTTATAAAACTGCATTCGACATTGATGTGGCTGACCTTGAGTTGTTGGAGCAGTTCCATGAGGTCGTTGTTGCCTCTGCTATATTTGGTACAGCTGCATATAAGCTAAATTTAGAATTCAAGAATTTTCTCTTTCAGGTTCCAGAATGCATTTGAGTAATATCACTGCAGAACCGTGATTTTCATGGATTTATCTGTTTTCTTAACATTTTCCATTGATATATCTTGTTTATGTGTGTACAGGAAACTATGATGTAATTCAACAACCAAGTAATATTGGTGAAATTGCAAAAAGAAATGTTCCCTTTTTTATGTTTATTGATGAAGAGACTGAAACATATATGAAAAATGTGAGCACCTTGGGCAGTGACAAGATGGTCGGATTATGGAGGGTTATCGTTGTACACAATGTTCCTTACACTGACTCCAGAAGAAATGGAAAGGTCTGTTTGTTTTTTTTTTTGTTATTTCCCCCTAGCTCTGTACTTGGTGAACCACTGTGTATATTGTTTTGTGGATGACCCAATCTCAAATAGTATCGTTTGTTGGTAAACTTTTTCCATTTAATAGCACATATAGCTATTTTGCCTGTCTCTTTAATAGTTCATCCATTTATTAAGATATTGGATTGGAGCTTTATAAGTTTCTTTGCCTAAGGTTTCTTACCTTGGTGTCTGGTTTGAGCAGCAAATTATAATATTGCACTCAAAGATGATAGGATGGTTCTCATCTCATCTTTAAATAAATGAATTATTGATTGTGACAGGTGCCAAAGCTCTTGTTGCATCGGCTCTTACCAAAAACCCGATACTCAATCTGGATCGATGGAAAGCTTCAGCTTGTTGTGGATCCATACCAGGTTCTTGAGAGGTATCCTTCATTATTTCTCTATCAGCATCTATTTAACTACTATTATATCAATTTAAGTCATCAATGATTCGGGTATATGAATGATTCTCGCTCTACTACCCCTCCTGTCCACATTCACCAGGTTCTTGTGGCGCCATAATGCTACTTATGCTATATCAAGGCACTATAGACGCTTTGATGTGTTTGAAGAAGCTGAGGCAAATAAAGCTGGGATGAAGTATGATAATACTTCTATTGATCGTCAAATTGAATTCTATAAAAGGGAGGGTTTGACACCATACACAACTGCTAAACTTCCTATAACTAGTGGTATGCTCGTGACTAGCCTATATTTTGTACATTTTTCTCAGTTTATGTATCAATAACTGACGAGAACTGAAACTTCTTCAGATGTTCCTGAAGGATGTGTGATAATAAGAGAACACGTTCCCATCACAAATCTTCTCAGCTGTCTGTGGTTCAATGAAGTTGATAGGTTCACTTCAAGGGATCAGCTGAGCTTTTCAACTGTGAGGGACAAAGTCGTGGCCAAGGTTAACTGGAGCATCAATATGTTTCTAGATTGCGAAAGACGCAATTTTGTAATACAGGTAGCCTTTGTACTCTCACCAAACGGAAGCATGCTGGCTTATATTTTATTTATCTTCTTATGGAGGGGAAGAGAGTTCTGTATTTACTGTGAGAGTTGTGATGGTAGATAAAATATATATCTGATTATTGATTTAATGAAAAGTTACAAAAGAGGGGTAAAATTCGGATGAACAGAGGATCATAGCCTGAGCTTAATAGTTTTTTTTTTAGTTGCGCTGGGGAAGGGAGGGCTGGATTACCAATTTCGGGCAATTGATCAGAACTGTTGAAATAATATGATAAAAGTATATAGACTGTTTTTTGTGGGTAAGCTGATATTGATTATCCTTGCATTGTGAAGTTTAGATGTTGGCATCTTCTTATATTAAAACAACGGTTGTCAAAGCAAACGGATCTTGGGAGTAATGTGGAAATTGTTTGCGGCTTAGTTGTGCTGGTGAAGGAAGGGCCAGAATACCATTTCTTCAACAATTAGTTTGGACTCTTGACTTGATGGGGACAACGCATATTTACTTTTATCATATGGATAGTCTGATTTAGATCAAACTTGCATCTTGCCAGTTTTTAGTTTGACTATTTGATTGAGATGTCTTAGGTTGAACTCATATTGCTTCTCCAACAAGTTTGCATCAAACTTCATTAGTTTAAGCTTGCACTGCATGTTTGTCTGTTTTTTTACAGGCATATCACAGAGATCTGTTGGAGCAAAGAGCGCATTTGGCTCTTTTAAGACCTCGACCTACTCCTCGTGCTCATCCGCCTCCTCTTCCTCATCCTCCACCAACTATACCTCACGACAAAAGCCTTCCTAAAAAAGGTGTTGTCCGACGTGGAAAAGACAAGAGACCCGGTTCAAGGAGGCGACGCAGAAATCCCAAAACTAGGGAAATTTTCTTTGATTGATTTTTCACATATGTGTTTACTACAGACGAGGAATTGTATAGTATTTTTGGTCTGTTATTATTCGGCATGGATAGGATCATGTTTAGAATATTTTTGAAGTTACTGATAGATACGTTTTAGCACACAGTATTGAGAGAAATTTTGCTCCAACATTGTTCGAATTCTCAAACATATTTGTTGTAAGTACTCTGCTGCCAATAATTTAGTTGAATTGTTTAATTTTTATTCTCAATTTCGTTTTTGTTCAAGGTGGCTCTATAATAAGAAAAGAAAAAAAGAGGTCACTTTTATGTATTTCCACATATACCTAGTATACTAATTTGTATTAGAATTTTGATGGATAATCATTTTATGTAAATTTATAAATAGAAACTATAAAAACAACTTTATCTAGAATCCGTGATCATAGCACACGGCAATGAACTAAAATGATATGATTAAGTCATTCAAACCCTTTTAAGATATATGTATCAATATTAATCCCAAATTCTATTAAAAGTGATTTATTACATGTTATAATTTCAAATATATATAATAATATTCACTAATTATCTAAATTCGTTTAAATTTATAAATATAACTAATTACAATAATTGGTCATCCATTGCAATAACAATATGAACATTGTGATGTATAAATACTCTTTCCGTCTTATTTCAATGTGTAACCTTGCCTCATTTGAACGTCTCATTTTAATAGGTCATTACCTAAAATGTAAATTCAATACATAACAAACATCCCAAGATAACTCATTATTTATAACATGTGCCATTGTGACTCAACGAATATCCGTTATCTTCTCTAAAAAATAATTGAAAATACACCTTTTTTCGGTATTGTTGACTGATCTATGAACCCTTGTTTACCCATAATTGAAACTGTTCGGAGAAGACGTTGAAAATTTATTAGGATACTGAGAAAGTTAAAAACGGTGCACCAAATATGTTGAAAAAATTTCTCAAAATTGTGAAATAGTTTCGAAAAACCTACCTTCGTTAGAAGCTTTGTTGCCGAATAGGAAATCGCAAAAGTGATGGGATTTGAAAAGGGAGGGTAATTTTTCGAGTGAAAATGTACAATATTAACCCATCCGTGAATTTACAATATATATATATATATATATATGTATATATGTATATATATATATATAGGGGGCGGTTATTCAATAAACCACCCTTATTTTAAGAAATACGAACCAGCAAAAATGCATGAATTTTATGTATAACACGCATGAATAAACTGTATAAATGTATGAATATCGAAAAAATAATTTTTTGCTACCTTTGGGATTCGAACTCATGACCATGGATATATCCAACAAGGTGATGAATCAACCGTAGATCTTGATGATCTAAGGGCTGAAAATGGTTCTTAATTTATATTTTCATAAGCGTTCTTATTTTAGCCTTCCCCTATATATATATATAGGGTGTGGTTCTAAAGAGAACTACATTATTTGTGAGAACGGGAGAACCATCAAATCTAATGCATCCACTGTAAAAATTAATGCATTCACTGTTAAAATTAATGCACTAAAAAAATAAAAAAAATGCTCCCTTCAGGATTCGAACCCAGGATCTGCATTCATCCAACAAGATGATGCATCCACCGTAGATCTTGATGATCGAATGGCTGAAAATGGTTCTCCGGTCTTCTTTTATTTATGGTTCTTTCTTGAACCTCTCCATATATATATATATATATATGGTCTGGTTCTAGAGAGAACTACATTATTTGTGAGAACGGGAGAATTATAAAATCTAATGCATTCACTGTAAAAATTAATGCATTCGCTGTTAAAATTAATGCACTAAAAAAAATTAAAAAAAATGCTCCCTTCAGGATTCGAACCCAGGTTTTATATTCATCCAACAAGATGATGCATCCACCGTAGATCTTGATGATCGAATGCTGAAAATGGTTCTCCATTCTTTTCTTATTTATGGTTCTTTCTTGAACCTCTCCATATATATATATATATATATATATATATATATAGGGGAGGGCTAGAATAAAAACACTCTTAAGTGTATAAAATATAAATGATTTTCAGCCCTTAGATCATCAAGATCTACGGTTGATTCGTAACCCTGTTGGATGAATTCGTGGTCCTGGGTTCGAATTCCAAAGGTAACAAAAAATTATTTTTCACAATTCGTAATCATGTTTGATGAATTCGTAACCCTGTTGAATAAAATTCGTACATTAAAAAACGTTTATATTTATATTTTAAGAAATGTTTTTACCGTAGTCTTCCCCTATATATATATATATATATATATATATATAGGGGAGGGCTAGAATAAAAACACTCTTAAGTGTATAAAATATAAATGATTTTCAGCCCTTAGATTATCAAGATCTACGGTTGATTCGTAACCCTGTTGGATGAATTCGTGGTCCTGAGTTCGAATCCCAAAGGTAACAAAAATTTATTTTTCGCAATTCATAACTCTGTTGGATAAATTCATACGTGTTCTACATAAAATTCGTACATTAAGAAACGTTTATATTTTATACACTTAAAAGTGTTTTTATTCTAGCCCACCCCTATATATATATATATATGGGAAGGCTAAAATAAGAACGCTTATTAAAATATAAATTAAGAACCATTTTCAGCCCTTAGATCATCAAGATCTACGGTTGATTCATCACCTTGTTGGATATATTCATGGTCATGAGTTCGAATCCCAAAGGTAGCAAAAAATTATTTTTTCGATATTCATACCTTTATACAGTTTATTCATGCGTGTTATACATAAAATTCATGCATTTTTGCTGGTTCGTAATTCTTAAAATAAAGGTGGTTTATTGAATAACCGTCCCCTATATATGTATATATATATATATATATATATATATATATATATATATATATATATAACTTGTAATTTCACCTTTTGCTTGACTAAATCTGGTTGTTTGTTTGTAAAAAATGGACGAATATGATTAATTCTTAATTCTTACTAATATATAGGGGATTCTCCATTGATTCACCTTATATATATAGGACAAAGTTTTATAGAAACAAAAATATTTTCGAAGAAAGGAGACAGAATCTCTCAGTCATTGATCTTATCTAATCTAACAGTCAGCGTTCGTTCGTTTAACGTTCAGCGGTAATTGTGTTGAATGTATCCACGGTTCGAACCCCAAAAACGTCAAACGTTCAATAAAATTATTGATATGTTCAGCCGATTTTAGTGGCATCTTCAATGTTTCTTTATTTATTGTATAAGCTCTTGTTGATCTTAGATTAATTTGTGGATGTTGATTTCATGTATCATATGTCTGATATTTACCTAGATGATAATTTTTTTTACCAAGGTTCGAGTCCTGGAGATGGCGAAAATTTACCAATTTTTTAAATATCGTTATTCATCAGTATATACTGCCTTATTCTTTGTACTCATGATCTCACAACAAAATAGTAATCTCAGTGGAGTGCACCAATATATATATATATATATATATATATATATATATGGTTAAGTTCAATTGAGATTTCTAATATTTTGTGAAATTGCAAAACGTTGAACAAATCAATAATTGTGATGAGCATGTTAATAATTTTGATGAACACAAGTTCGAATCCTAGAGTGAACATACTAAATAAAATATGTCGCGTTCATCAAAATTATATACATGTCATCAAAAAAAATCAGCGAAATTGATAGCCATTAGATTACATAAAATAGATGGATGAGATCTAATCTCAATTCTACAAATATTTAAAAATCTCAATTGAACCTGTGTGTGTGTGTGTGTGTATATATATATATATATATATATATATATATATATATATGGGGGTTGGCTAAAATAAAAATAAATGTGGCCACTTTTATTGGGACGGGGGGAGTATTGATTTATTTGTAGATTTATACTGGCTTATTCATTATTTCATTTCACACGTTAATATCAGTAATAAGATGTGAATATTTGAGGTTCCAGATTCATTCTCATTTATCATTACATTTGACCATTCTCACATGGAATAGATCAAATGAGAATAGACAAATGTAGTGAGAAATGAGAATGAATCTGTAACGTTAAATTTTCAAATCATGTGGCTGATATTTACCTAGTGGGGGCAAAAATTTACCTAGGTTTGAATCTTGGAGGGAACGAAAATTTTATAAATTAATTGAATACAATTATTCAGTCATTACAACTAGCTTATGCAAAACTATATACTGACTTATTATTCTCATTTCCTCAACACTTGTATTACACTGTGTATGTGAGTCCTACGTGACATCGTATGATGCACATTTCTGATTTTGCACATTGTCATATTATGTGGTCTCTTGGTAATGGTAGGATCAGTTTCTGCCATGATATATGGTTTAGAGATCACCCCTTGAGCTCATTTAGTAATCCCGGAAATGGTTACACTTTCCCTTGTGTTTGTTATATTTGGCATGACTTTGCTTGGGAAGAGACTCGCTTGCATGATTTATGTGATTTATATGACTTTCCTGCTGATTTGATTGACTTCCTGAGCCGGACGCCGATTGTAATGGGGATGGATGATGTGATGCATTAGGATTTGACCAGCTATGGTGAGTTCCCGACTTCCTCTGCTTGGGATCTTGTTTGAGACGGTTGCCCAAGAAAACTTTGTTTGCTGATATCTGGAGTGACTGTCTTACTCCCACCATTTCTGTTTTCCTGTGCCGTCTTTTATTTGATCGTCTTCTTGTCGATTCTCGTCTCCAGTGGCGGGGCATTGCCTCCATATGTCTGCGTTGTGTGTTGATCACTAATTTCTTAGCAACAAAATACCGCAACTAACACGGTGTAATTGTAGCATATATGTAGCAATCGAGTATCGTATCCTCAGGGACTGACACAACGAAATGACTCTAGCTATTCCCTAAACAAACTATAACAGTAGACATGCAAACGAATATGAGGAAGGTTTAATCAAAACTAAACTCAAACAGCAGCAAATAAAATTCACGAATAAAATCAAATAATAAAGACAACTGATCCTAGGGTAGTAAGTTCATTAACTAAATTCACACGACAAATATGTTAATCCTATTAACCAATTTAATCCAGTTATGATGAGAGATCACTTAATTAATCAATCACTATCGCTAGAGCAGCAACGATCGTAGATTAGTAAATTCTCTATCTCTGCTAGGTCTCAATAAAATCTATTAACTCCCAATAGTTCCTAAGAATAGCTCCCTATGATCCACCTATCTCCGTTGGGTCTCAAGGTTAAGATCATATCACACATTCCTGAATCCGCTAAACAGCTATCTCCGTTGGGTCTCAAGCCGAATAACTACACATGAAAACTATTGATCAGATAATTCACACGAATTCAAGCACCAGGAATTATGAATCATAAACTGGAAGGTAAATAGGTACTAACAAATTAATCACATGAACCTAATTAACTATTTACAAACCCTAGAATCAGATAAGAAAACTAGCCAGACATATTAAAATAAAACGTAAACATAATAAAAAAGAAAGTAATTGTAAAAACTGAATTAAATAAAATTGAAAGAACGATCTTGAATCTTCAATCTTGTGGAAATCCAATCCAAATTCTAAAAACTGGAAAGCAATGAAAATCTAAAGCTATAAAACTGAGAAACTAAAGTTGGGAACCCTGAATAGGTCAAAGAAGACCTATATATAGTACCAGGAGATAAATACAGTATAGGACTCGAAAATACTGAGAAAATCCGAAAATCCCGAAAATTCGAGAATTCCCGTCGGGCACTATTCACTACTGCGCGCGAATTTCTTGTTTCAGCCATATCTTCCTCGTTCAAATTCTGATTCACGATCCGTTTGCGCCTACGAACTCGTATCGAGACGAACTACAACTTTCATTAAGACCATTGGTCCAAATTCGAACTTCATATTTCTGTAAAAATCATCAAAGTACGAACAAGTAACATATTTCACAAGATAAAGCAATTTAAGCACAAAATAACCATCCAACACTCAATTTCCTATAAAATTAACATCATATGAACATTAAAAACCATGGAAACATGAGTGTTATCATGTGTCTCCTCGGTTCGAGTCGTGTCTGCATGTTTGGAGTGAGACTACTTTAATTGTTTGGACTTATTTTGACTCTTGGTTTCCTTCTGTGCACATACCTTTTCACACGGCGCTGACATTACACGTAGACTAGGTCATTGGCAGCACGTCTTCCCTAGGGAGGCCAATTGGCATATTTCTTTTCTGATTCCTTATTTGATTATGTGGTTCATTTGGACCGAAATGAATAATCGTAAGCACAGGGCTATTCCTTTTCGTGCTTCTCATGTGATTTGGCAGGTTATTCATCATCTTCGTCTTCTTGTTGTGGCGGGGAAACTCACCGACACTTATTGACGAGGATGCGCTCCCCTAGTTGACTTCATGCTACAAACTCCCCCGTGATGAGGACTCTTTGCTCCACTATGGTGCACTGGCTCCCCCCCGAAGTCCCCATGGGTGAAGTTGAATACAAATGAATTTATAACTCACAGAAGCAGCGTGGTGTCGGTGGAGAAGTGGTTTGTGATCACACTGTAGCTTTTCTTACTGCTTTCTGTACTCCTTGTGTTGCCACTTCCAATTTTGAGGTTGAGTTATCTGCTCTGCTCGAGGGTCTTAGGGTGGCTGTTACTTTCTCAGCTCATATCTGGATTGAGATGGATGTTGTAGCGATTGTTTTGCTCGTGTCTGCTGTGCATCACGGTCATGCTAGTATCCGACATACTATTGTTTGGATCCGACAACTTACTCAGCATCGGCGGGTCTGTTTCACTCATATTCGCCGTAAGGAAACCGACCTGCTGACTGTATGGCAATGAGAGGGTATTAGGATGGACCCGTTTGGTTATCCTAACTTTAGATTCAGATTTCATGTTGATAGTTAGTTTGTTTTGATTTACTTCCTTTTTTATGTTGTTTCCTTTGTCCTCTGGAAGCAGTAACTTTTGGGTTACATCTTTGTATATTTTTAATACGTTTGATTTCTGTTTTTTCTTATTAATTATATTGGGCATTGCCTTTTTTGGGCAACGTTGTGTATAAGATATTAGTTGATGTATATTTATAGGTTGGGGGACTGCCTAACCCCTCACCTTTCATGTATTTTACACACACACACACACACACACACACACATATATATATATATATATATATATATTACAAGTAAATCTTTAATTTTATTATAATCATAAAATTATTTCTCAATTTAAAAATTAATTTAAAATTAAAAATTACCTTTTTCATATACTATAAATTCAATTTTGTTAGGTTAAGTGCCTTAAACATGTAATTTTACAATGGAAATTTTCCGTTGCTTGATGCGTCACGTTCATTGAATCGTCTACCAAATTTTGCTCATGTGATGTGTTTGAGCTAATTGTGTTTTCTAATAGATTATAATATTAATTATTATCATTATTTTTAAATAAATTTACAAAATCACCTACTTGCACGGGCATAGCTACATAGGTCCTGGGGGCTATGGGCCTTACTGATTTTTTATTTTTAACTATTTTTTATTTTTTATTTATTAGTAGTGTAGTGGGAAAATTTCGTACAGCCCATTCAAATAATTATTCGCGGCCCAAATGTCGAGCTTAATCTAAAAAACTGAATTAATTTCAATTAATTCAGTCCGTACTCTAGGTCATCAAGGTCCATCGACCCAAACCCTAGAGAGGGCAACGAGTTGGGGAAGAAGGCAGAAAATGGATCAGGGATACCGACCCCACAAAGATCGGAACAACTAAGGTTTAGGGAGACGTGTTAGCAAAACCCTAGCTGTCATGCTATCACGGTACAAATAAAGACCAATGAGGTCAATAGACGGGGATAATCATTTGCACTCCAACACGTTCTCTCCACCTTCTCTCCCCACTCGCACTATTCTGCCTCCATGCTCTCAGCCTTAGGTTTTTAGGTGACCAAATCAACCGGGACGACCCAACGACCCTCGCTCATTGCTCAATCGCCCTTCAACCCCGTCGACCGATCGACTCGATTTACTCTTTCTTTTACTATATTTCAATACGGTTTCTTAATATTGTTTACTGACTTGAGCATCGGAGGCCCTTCCATCAACACCCCCCCGGTGCTCTAACGTTGTTCGTGTTTCAGGTTGCTAGTGTCCATAGTACCGGTGACCCCGACGTCCTTATCTGTAATTATTGGATCTATCCCCAATAATTTAGCACTCATCGTGGGGCCCTATCAATCAAGCATTCCCGACGAACAATCACCGAGTTCTACCATGAGTACCCAAAATGACATATGCGACATGACCGATGCTCCCTCACAAACCGAGTTGTTGGCCCGAGTGGAGATATGCGCTAAGCTCAATGCCTTGATGGACGTCTAGGAAAGGGAGAGTCGGTTGTTGTTGGAAAAATAAAACCAAGAGCTACTCGCACGACTGAACGCTCTCACCCAGATCCAAACGCCTCCACCAATTCAAACGCAACGCCCTAACCGATTTTGGGTTCCTATTAACCCGATGATAGATATTGAGGACATCCTGCTCACACCCAATGGAACTGAGATCAACCCAGATGACTCTTCATCCTCGGTAAGAAATAATAGATCGGAGGTTATTCATCCTAACACGGGTAATCTTCATGTGAATGCAGGTGAAACACACGTCTTGGACCAAACACTAGGACAACCAGAACAACCGGGACAAACGTAATGGGAGCCCTCACTCAGGTCAGCCTGACGATTAGGGAAATGAACCATTCTACCCCAATAGGTTGGACCGATGTCACCTAGGGGCATGTCGTACCAACGGGACCTTACGAAGGCGATCTCATGCGAGATGCCCCAACGGGTCAACCAGATGGAGCAAGGCGAACAGGTCCAATTGGTCATAATGGCAGCACTCAAGATCAACCACTTCAGGTCGATCAGGGTCGACAGGGCATGTCCAACACCCATCAAAATTTAGACCCCGCCTTGGCTAGAAGATTGGCGGATATGGAGGTCATCATCCAACGAATCCCAGGAGTCCCGGTCCCAATCAATAAAAGTGCAAAAAGTTGTTATGCTGACTCTCCATTCGTGGACGAGATAGCTTTAGTGGAAATGCCGAGAAAGTTCAACTTCCCTCACATGAAGATGTTTGATGGCGTGTCCGACCCAGACGACCATATTGCCCAATATCGCCAGAGGATGTTCACCGTGTCCATCCCTCGTGACATGAGGGAGGCGTTATAGTCTAATAGGACCGACCCTCCAATGGTATACGAATCTCCCAAATAACTTTATTAGCTCTCTTGCCATGTCTAACTGATGTTTTTGTCCAACAGTATGCAAGTAGTAGGAAACTGGAGAAGATCTCGGAAAACCTGTACGCCATTATACAAAGACATGGAGAACCCCTTCAAGACTACATTGGACGCTTCAACAAGGTGAAGGTGTCAATGACCAACTGTAACGAGCAAACCTCTGTCACCGCCTTTCGCTGCCCGACTTGGATCTATATAAGACTCTTACCAAATATCCGTGCAAGACCATGGAGGACGTGTTGATCCAAGTTTGGTCACAAATTAAGTGGGAGGAGGACCAATACAACATGCAAAGGGTCTTCCCACCTAGTAGACCTGAAAGAGACCATCAGGTAGACAGAAGATCAGGTCGTGACAGGTGTGCTGAACTATATCCACCACCTCATCAACAAAGCAGAGGAAGGGACGAGAACGATAGGGCACCCGATACATGCCCCAATGAGAAATCAAAGATTCCAAAGTATGCCCTCTCCATCTTCCTCGCCGAAGCAGTTGAAGCGTTGAAGAACCTGGGCAACAAGGTCAAATGGCCAGAAAAGATGAGAGCCCCAGCCGACCAGAGGGATAGGTCCAAGTGGTGTGAGTTCCATGCAGACCGTGGGCATCGGACGGAAGATTGCATTGCCCTCAGGTTGGAGGTGGCTCACCAACTAAAATAAGGCCACCTCACCGACTACCTAACCGAGAAGGGCAAACAGACCCTACAACAAGGAAGAGATAGACATAATGACCACAGAGAGGCTACACCGCCAAACTCACCACCTCATGAAAAAACCGTGAATGTGATATCTGGTGGCTTCGAAGTAAGTGGGATCACCCATTCAGCAGCAAAGAAGCATACCCGATAGGCCAAGTCTAACAAGACGGAAACCAACAAGCCCTGCCAGACCGCTTCAACCCTTCCAACCTAAACAATCAGTTTTCATACTACTGAATCAGACAAGCTTCTTCACCCCCATCATGATGCTTTAGTTATTTCAATTTTTATTGCAAACTGTTTAACCAAGCGTATTCTAATCAATAATAGTAGTTCTGACAATATCTTATTTTTTTTATGCTTTCAGGGAGATGGGCTTGAATTAGTCCAAAATCATAAAAAAAGTTTGCCATGATTATAGGTTTCAGTGGTGAGACCAAGGACCACAATGGGGGTGATTGACCTTCTTGTCTATGCCGAAGGGGTGAATCAATCAACCAAATTCTTAGTGATCAATGCCCCTTCCACATTCAAAGTAATTTTAGATCGACCATGGATCCATGATATGGAAGCAGTGCCATCAACCTATCACCAAGTAGTTCGGTTCCCAACTAAATGGGGCATCAAGGAGATCAATGGCGATAAAAAAGATTCAAGGGCATGATACCAAACGACCATGAAGGCAAAGCATACCACTCAATAGCAATTATAGCAAGATGGTTTGACCCACCAAAAGATAGATCAACCATCCCCATCAAATCAACCTGCATGACCATATGAGCCTTAAGAGGGGTCGCAACCCACTAGCTCACTCCAAAGTCATCAAGGCAAAGCTGTTATAGCAGATCAACCTGATCGACCTACTCATCCAAAATGATCACGTAGTCTGATTGAGGAAGAAGCTATGAAGATAGATGAAGTCCAAATTCACATGGACCATCCAGACCACAAAGTTCGAATTGGAGCACAACTTGACCTCGACTCCAGAGAGAAGCTTATCAATTTCTTATCTCAACACTATGATTGTTTTGCTTGGTCCCATGTGGCCATGACAGGGATTGACCCGAATGTTATTGTTCACAAGTTACAGGTTGATCCGGGCTATCCACCAAGAAAGCAAAAACGAAGAAAATTTACTCTTGAAAGAAATCAAGTTATCAACGAAGAGGTCTAGAAGCTTTTGACGAACAGATTAATTCGAGAGGCCCATTACCCCGAATGGCTCACTAACGTGGTAGTGGTAAAGAAAATGAATGACAAGTGGAGGGTCTGCATCAATTTTACAGACCTCAACAAAGCATGCCCGAAGGATTCATTTCCTTTGCCCCACATCGACATGTTGGTGGATGTAATAGCTGGCCATGAGCTCCTAAGCTTCATGGATGCTTACTCGGGGTATCATCAAATACGAATGCACCTTGATGACGAGGAGAAGACAACCTTCATGACCAACATGGTACTTTATTGCTACATCTTCATGCCATTCGGGTTGAAAAATACATGAGCAACATATCAACGCTTGGTCAACAAAATGTTTGCGAACCTAATAGGACAGATGATGGAGGTCTACATCAACGACATGCTCATCAAATCAATTCAAGCGAAGGACCACATCGACCATCTCAACTAAACCTTCAAGATTCTCAGGGAGTATAATATGAAGCTTAACCCTGCTAAATGTTCTTTTGGTGTCAATGCAAGGAAATCTTTAGGTTATATGGTCACCCAAAGGGGCATAGAGGTCAACCCGGCCCAAATCAACTCCATCATGAAGATTCAATCCCCAACATGTGTCAAGGACGTACGAAAATTAATTAGGAGAATAGTCGCATTGGGCCGATTCATCTCAAACTCCTCAGAGCGGCGTCACCCATTCTTCAACACTCTTAGGAAATAAAAAACCTTTGAATGGGCAGAGGAATGTGAGGAGGCATTGCAACAACTCAAGCAATACCTGATCAATCTGTCTCTTCTGGCCAAATCAAAAGACCATGAAGTCCTATTTGTTTATTTGGCCGTGTCTGAGACTACTGTCAGCGCCGTACTGGTCAAGGAGGACGAAGGAAAGCAATCACTGATCTACTGTGTGAGTAAGTCCCTCCTAGATGCGGAGACCCGATACAACCAACTTGAGAAGCTAGCCCTTGCATTGGTCCACGCTGCGAGAAAACTTCGACCCTACTTCCAATGTCACCCGATCTCAGTGGTGACCACATACCCCCTCAAAGCCATACTCCATAAGCCAGAGCTATCGGGTAGATTGACCAAATGGGCAGTGGAACTAAGCGAATACGATATTACCTTCAAGCACCGAACGACCCTCAAATCTCAGGTATTAGCATATTTCATTGTTGATTTTACTCCTAACCTTACCATGCAGGCCGACAAGGAACTATGTTGCATGACCGAGGAACCCGACCAAACGAGAATTTGGAAACTTTATGTTGATGGATCCAGCAATATGCGGGAAAGCGGACATGACTTGGTCCTCATTTCACCTCAGGGTGACATGGTTGAACAATCAATTCGTTGTCAATTCAAGGAAACTAACAATGAGGCGGAGTATGAAGCAATGCTGGCTGGACTAGGATTGGCCAACGAGATGGGGGTCAAACGAATCAATGTCTTTAGTGACTCTCAACTTGAGGCCAATCAAATGCAAGGATCCTACCAAGCCACGGATGCCAAGATGATAGCTTAATTGGGTAAAATGAAAGAGTTACAATTAAACTTTGAGGAGATCACCTTAAGCCAAGTTCCATAAGGAGATAATAGCCATGCTGACGCATTAGCCAACTTGCACACAACCAAAGATCATTTAGATAACTTGCCTCCAATGACTAGCAATTCAAAAGGATAAGAAGGAACAAGTCTGTGAAGTATCAGCCGAATCAACCTGGATAACCCTTATAATGGACTACCTAGCCTGAGACACACTCCCAGATAATAGAAATGAAGCTCGCCGACTCAAAGCCCAAGCAGCCCGATTCTCCATTATTCTAGGTAAATTGTATAAACGCTCTTTCAATGGTCCATACTTGAGATGTATTAACCCTGTAGAGGCAAGATATGTCCTGTCTGAGCTACACGAGCGGGAATGCGGCAAGCATTCATGCAGAAGAAGTCTTGCCCATCGAGCCTTAACCAGCGGATATTATTGGCCCACCATGAAAGCCGATTCAGCAGACTACATCAAAAGATGCGACAAGTGCCAACGATTTGCCCAAGTTTCCCATTTACCCCCAGAGCCATTAAACGTTATCACTTCTCCAGGGCCCTTCATGAAGTGGGGATGGACATCGTAGGCAAACTACCTGTTGCTCCCGGGCAAAAAGTCTACATGTTAGCCGTAACGGACTACTTCACTAAATGGATTGAGGCAGATTCTTTCCACCAGCTTCGGGACAAAGAGGTCAAAGGATTTATATGGAAGAATGTGATATGCATATATGGGGTGCCCAAGGAGATCATCACGGACAACGGGTCCCAATTAATAACTGTAGACTTTCAAGACTTTTGCAGGTTTTGGAACATCAAGCTAAGTTTCTCAACGCCAACATACACCCAAGCCAACGGGAAAGCTGAATTATCCAACAAGACCATCATGAACACACTCAAGAAAAGATTGGACAAAGCGAAGGGAAAATGGGCAGATCAAAAACTTGTTCACTATTTTATTTTAACACGCCACAAGTGTACGGGTGTAATTGTGTACAGTAGCAAGCAAGGTCGTATTCCACATAGACTGAATTAACCAATTCATATCCTAAATTATTCTACTCTATCTGGACAAACGAAATTAAGAGTTTTGATTTTAAAACTAAATAAATAACAAGAAACAAAATAAATCAAGCTGCGAAACAGAGAAACAGATAAGAGAAGATTTCCCAAGGCAAAGGTTTCAACAGATTCTCCTAACTAGCATGTTCAATTCAATTAATAAGATGTTTCCTAAGGCAATCTCTAAGCTAGTTCATACCCACTCCCGTGGCATACAAACCGTTGATTACATGCAAGGTTACCATCCCTGGATCACACTTCTAACATGTAACTCCTAAAAGTTCTTAGGATTAATGCCCTCACAATTATCAATTCCCTTTAGAATTAAAATAAATGTGTTATATGTTCTTTGTTTAGGTAATAATTATCATCTCCCGATCTCAAATTAAAACCTATGATTATGCTAAATTGGTGATCAAGCAATAAAGCAAATAATTATATCAAGAACATAAAAAGGAATAATAATCTCAATTAATTGAATCAAACAGTTAGAAAATCAAATCATGTCTACTCCCTAAACCCTGGGAAAAAGGGATTTTAGCCACACATAGACAAATGACTAAAAATCAATATCTCAAATAAACAAATAAACATTCAACAATGAAACCGTAGTAAAGTTGAGAATCTTCAATCTTGCTCTTGCTCCGTTCTCCGTCTCTCACAACTCTCAGGAAAAGTAAAAATATGATAGATGGTGATCCCAAGTCTTGAGAATAAGTTCTTGGGGAGTATTTATATGCCCTAGGTCAAGTAGGACTCAAAATACCCCAAAATCGCGTATAAAGCTAAAAATTCGAAAATTGGGTGGAAAAACGGCGACTCGCGCGGCCGCATGGCCAGCCCGCGTGAGCTCGTGCGGCCGCGTGGCTAGCCCGCGCGGCCCTCCAGCAAACTCTGCTCCGTTGCGCGACCGTGGCATGCGGTCGCATGCCCGGACCGTGCGACCTCCGACGCGTGCGCTCCGACCTGTGAACTTTCCAATGCTCATTCTTGCTCATTCGATGCTCGATTTGAGCCCCGTTCGTCCCTATGGACTCATCTCTTCACGTACTTCACTATACTTCATCCAAAACTTCACAAATCGAGTTCAATAACCTGTAAAAATAGCACGAGCACGGACGAGTAGTCTGTTCCACAAAACTAAGCAAATCAAATCAAAGACACTCAAGAACTCAAAAAGAGACGCCCAAAATACTAAAGAATAATGCGATAAAGGAGTGAAAAATGCATGTAAAACAATGAACTACCCGGTATCCTATGGTCTTATCGGACGACCACAAGAACCTCAACAAGAAAAACCCTCTTCTCCCTCGCTAATGGAATGGAAGCAATCATCCCCACGGAGAGCGAAGTGCATACCGCTAGGTATGAATTGACCACAGAACATGAAAACTGTTATGCATGTGTTTATGCAAACCCTGACCTGAGTCGTTCCCTCATTCAACGGTCCAGATTTATTTTCTCTTTTGATATAGGTTACTTACTGTATTAGAGAGAAAAGTAAAAGTGATTAAAAGCTAAAAATTAGTTAGAGGAGATAAAAAAGAAAGAGTGAAGCAGTTCTTGTGTGAGCTTGCGATTTTTTCTTGAGTGAGCTCCGGTGTGTGTGAGTTCATCTCTTCTTCTCCGATTGATTCTCAGTTACTGTGTGAGAGAATCGATATACTCTTGTGAAAGAAATAAAATCTCTTATTGACCTTCCGTGGACGTAGGCATTTATGCCGAACCATGTAAACTTTTGGTGTTATTTACTTTATGCATTTCTAGTTCTTGCGTTCTCAAGGTTTTGATTACTTGTTGGTTGTTTGTTGCGGATTGGAGGTGCGATTGGATTGTGCGTTGTATGAATCTAGTTTTGTGTTAATCTTGATTCACATTTGGCGCCGTTTGTGGGAAGGAGTGATCATGCGGCACGTTCAAATCCAAATCGCGATCGGTGGATTCAGAGATCTGATCCGAGCAATTGAGAATTGATGACGACCACGGCGAGATACAAAGCAGAAAATTTTAATGGCAAAAATGATTTTTCTCTCTGGCAAATCAAATTTCTTGTGCAACAAGAACTCGCTGGCTGTTTGAGAGAACCGTCGAAGGCAGATGAAGCTGATGTTAAGAAGGTGGAATTGCAAGAAAAGGCACATAGTGCTATCATCTTGAATCTTGGTGACAAGGTTCTACGTGAAGTCTTGAAAGAAAAGACTGTCGCTGCTGTATGGAGCAAATTGGAAAGTTATACATGGAGAAATCTTTGGCCAATATACTTTACTCCAAATAGAGGCTCTATTCTTACAGAATTGCTGATGACAAGAGCATTATTGAACAATTAGATGAGTTCAATAAGTTGGTGGATGATCTCGAAAACATTGAAGTCTCTCTTGAAGATGAGGACAAAGAAATTCTACTGCTTAATGCTCTTCCAAAATCATATGAGCATTTGAAAGATGCACTGTTGTATGGGAGAGAAAGAACCATCACACTGGAAGAGGTGGAGTCTGCCATAAAATCAAAGGAACTACAAAAGACAGCTAGACTAAAGAAGGAGACCCCTGCAGAGGGTCTGAATGTGAAAAGAAAATCTAAGAAAAAGAAAGATTCAAAGAAGCTAAATGATACTGGAAAGAAGGCCTTCAAGAAACAGAAGAAACCTGATGATGATAAGGAAGAAAGAAACTGTTTCTTCTGTCAAAATCCCGGTCACATACTTAAGAATTTGCTATGCTTGGAAGAAGAAGCAATCAGAGCAGCAAATGATGCAAATTCTACTGATATTGTAGAAGGGTGTGAAAATGCTGAGGTACTGAATATCACACAAGATGACATAAGGGATGAATGGATTATGGATAGTGGGTGCAATTTTCATATGTGTAATCTAAAAGAATACTTCAGTGAAATCCAGTATGGTGATACTGGATCTGTGGTGTTGGGCAAAGACAATTCCTGTCAAGTGAAAGATATAGGAAGTATAAAGTTCAAAACTCACACTGGCCAGATCAAGATCTTGGAGGATGTTAGATACATACCCAAGCTAAAAAGGAATCTAATATCTCTGGATATGCTGGAGAAAATGGGTTAAATTTCATGTCAAATGAAGGATTTATGTACATCATGAAAGACAATACAGTGGTATTAAAAGGAGTAGGAAACAACAGCCTGTATTATCTAGTTAGATCTGTTATCACAGGGGAATCAGAAGCTAACATTGCAAATGAAGCAGATCTCTGGCATAGGAGACTTGCTCATGTGGGAGAAAAGGGAATAAAGGAGCTGCAGAAAAATCAGTCCCTCAACATCAACACTCTTGTGAAGTTGAAAGTGTGTGAAGATTGTATCCTAGGGAAGAGCAAGAAAGCCCCCTTCCCAACAAGAAAACAATCAACAAAGGAGCAGCTAGAGTACATCCACAGTTATCTCTGGGGGCCTGCAAAATCTGCAACTCTAAATGGTGGAAGGTACTATCTATTCATAGTTGATGATTATAGCAGGAAATTATGGGTTTACATCATAAAACAAAAATATGATACATTCTCAAAGTTTGAGCAATGGTGTGCTGAAGTTGAGAACGAATCAGGCAAGAAAGTGAAATTTTAAGAACTGATAATGGGCTGGAGTTTCTTAATGAAGATTTTGATAATTTCTGTAAAAGTAAGGGCATTAAAAGGCGTAAGACTGTACCTGTTAACCCTCAACAAAATGGTGTTGTTGAGAGAATGAACAGGACTATACTTGTGAGAGTGAGATGCATGCTTACAAGTTCTGGTCTTCTTACAAAATTTTGGGGATAAGCTGTTAACACAACATGCTATCTCATTAATAAGTGCCCTTCATTAGCTATAAATTTCAAATACCTGATGAAATTAGGAGTGAAAAGAAATCTGCATATAGTCATTTGAGAACTTTTGGCTGTCAAGCTTTTGTTCACATAAGACAAGATAAGCTTTGTTAGGTCCCAGAACGTCTAGAATAGGTGTATGAGGGAGAGGGGGGAGGGAATACACCTATAGGTTATTTTTTAAAACACAAAACAGAACAACCTTTTGAAGTTAATTGAAACAGAAGACTTCAGTTAAACAAAGGTTGAAGACTGATACTGATGATGACTTCAGTAAAGAGATACTCCCTCCGTCTGCCAAGATTATGGAAATTTGCTTGGGCACGGGATTTAATAAAATTGGTGATGATTTTGATGTAGTGGAGAAAGGGTCCCACCACTTTATGAGATAAGTGGTTGAGATTGAATTTTGACTGATTTTTTTGTAAATAAAGAGTGTTAGTAAGGATAAAATATTAAAGAGGATGGTGGGACCATTGCCATAAAAGGAAAGTGATATAATCTTGGCGGACGCCCGATATAGTAATTGTGACATAATCTTGGCGAACAGATGGAGTATCAGTTAAGCGCGAGCGTAGAGCTTCAGTCTTGATTTAGAAACAGAGGAGTGTTATGAATCTTACTGATACTGACGTTACCCATGTTGAGTACACCATAGCCTTTAGTTTCTCCTTTTGAGTTGTCTCCGAATACAACTTTTGATCCAGCTTTCGCAACGTATTGCGTTAGATATTCTTTGTAGCTCGTCATGTGCTTCGAGCAGCCGCTGTCTAGATACCATGTTTTGATTGAAGCTTTAACTTCTTTCTTCTTCTTATGTTTCCTGGTTTTGCACTGCAAGGAAGAGTTATTTTAGGTACCCAATCAATGTTTGGGTCTGTTGGGAACTTAATGAAATATCCTAATCCTAGTTTTGATGATACCAAAATCAATAGGTTTCACTTGTAATAGACTAGAACTGTTCGAACTCAAGTGTTAGAGTTCTTTTTCTAGTTTAGTTGTTGTTCTGAAGACTGAAGAACGAAGGACTAAAGACTGAAGACACCGACTGATGTAACGATTAAGGCAAAGTCAAATACTGATATTTGAATTATCAGTCGAAGGATCAGTTTCGACTGATTACTTAATGCGCGCCACGTGGATTCAACGGAGTGATACTAAAGTCAAGTATCAGTTAAACATTCTTCCTCGGACTGAATCTCCTATGTTCAAAGGAAGCCACGCACTCCAGAAGTACAACCGCATTAAATGCAAAGATCTCAGGTACGTCATTTCTCTGCAGAGGCCATTCCCTTTTTGGTGATTACCTTTTCAGAGATATCCCATCTCCTGCTCTTCAAAGTATCCGTTCTCACCAAACAAGGAACCTCGAAGATTGAAGCCTCAGCCCAAGTTCAAATTACTTTCTAACAGAAGAAATCTTGAAGACTATCTCCGCCAACGGATCTATTCAAGACGTCTCCAGTGGAGTGTCTGGACTTTTGTTCTCTCTCTTTTCCCTTGAATTGTTTCTTGTGAAACTTTATGTACTTGCAGAATTTGGATTCCATCTTGTTGAACCTTTCAGTCAACAAAGCATATTGACTGAAGAAGTCTTCTGGCTTTAGTTCAGTTGGTTCCCTCGACTGCTTCTTGCTCTCCTTTGCTGAAGCTTTCAGTGCAGCTCCTTTTGATGCCGATGGAGCATCTTCATCTGATCCTCCGACCTTCTTAGTTTCTCGATTTCTCTGGATATCAAATTCATTTGCTACAAGATCTGAGAAAAGCTTGTTGGTTGGAAGCATGTTGAATCCAAGTTTGTTCTGATGAGCAACTGCATAAATTTGCCATTCGCCTCGCGAAAGTGCTCGTAGAATCTTTAAGTTGATTTCTCGTTGGGTATACTTGTCCTTAGAGATGGATTGAACCTCGTTCAATATTTGGTTGAATCTGTACTTCATCTCCTCGACTGATTCATTTTTGAGCATCAGGAATGTGTCAAACTTTTGACAAGCTATAGATAACTTATTCTCTTTTATTTTCTCTAATCCGATGCACATTCTTTCAAGAATATCCCACATCTCCTTTGCTGTCTTGCACTTGATTATCTTGGTGATATGTTTGTCTGGGACAGTTCCGGAGATGATACTCTTGGCAAGATTATCCAGCTCATCTTGATTTCTTTCTTCAGTGGTGAAGTCGGCCTTCGGTTTGATCTGGACTTCATCATATGGGTCTCGTGTGGTGTCCAGAGGTATCTTCTTGACCACTTCTGTGATGACGATTGGTCCTTTGGTGATGACTTCCCACATCCGACAGTGCTGAGCCGTGAGAAAGCTTTCCAGTCAAAACTTCCATATACCGTATTTTTCAATGCTAAACGTCAGGAGTGATGAGGCTCTGCTGTAGTTAGTTTCCATTGAACACAGAAAATAGATAAAATAGACAAAGAACGCAAGTAACACAAGGAAAAAGAAAATGATTTAAGACCTTCTTTTTGAAAAGGATCTAGTTTAGTAGAAGACTTCAGTTAAACAAAGGTTGAAGACTGATACTGAAGATGACTTCAGTAAAGAGATATCAGTTAAGCACGAGACTTTAACTGATATTCACGTAGTGCTTCAGTCTTGATTTAGAAACAGATTAGTGTTATGAATCTTACTAATTATCCGAAGATTAGTCAGTTAGACTAATAACACTGGCAGCGGAAAACTTTTACTTTGAAATAGCCTTTGTGGGTTAACACGTCGTCGGATTAAGGTTTCACTTTGCTATTTAATCAGTTTTAGTTATTAACAGGTTTGTGCACAGATAATAAAATAAGAACTGAAAGCGATAAAAGACAAATGGATTTTTACGTGGTTCAGAACAAGTTCCTACGTCCACGGTCAGTTGATCACACTGACAAACACTCTAAGCTTGTGCTTATGGGTGCACAGCAAACCTTACAACTGAAAATTAAATTTTTAGTACCAACACACTGGGTTGGATTTCTCGCTCACTCTTAGCACGCTAAGACACAACAATGCCTTTGCTAGCGCTGACTAAGATCTCTTGGAGTCAGAACACTGGTCTGAACTCCGCTCTACTCAAACACTCTTTTCGCTCAGTTGAAAGAAGGTTCGAAATACCAACTAGATTACAGAGAACATGCTCTCTGTAATCGGAACTTAGGCTTTGGATATTACAAATATTTGCCTAAGGATCTAAGAGAATGTAGGTAATCAATAGTCTGATTTTGAATTCTCTTCTTCGATTCAAACTTTGATGGCTTTGAATGGCTGTGGTACAATTTCGGCGGCCTTTCAGCTTGTGCTTTTGAATCGGTGAAGATTGAAGTGATCTCGAGCTCTATTTATAGAAGAGGTCTTGAATAGATCCGTTGGCGGAGATGGTCCTCAAGAATTCATCCGTTATGAGAGTAGTTTGAATTTGGGCTGAGGTTTCAATCATCGAGGTTCCTTGTTTGGTGAGAAACGGCGTCTCAGGTACAGGAGGTAAGGCACCTCTGAAAAGTAATCATAAAAAAGAAATGCTCTGCAGAGAAAGGACGATCCTCTGTATCTCTGCATTTAATGCGACTGTACTTGGAGTGCGTTGCTTCCTTTAAACTTCTGGAGATTCAGTCCGAGGAAGAATCTCAACTGATACTTGACTTTAGTATCAGTCCGCTAAATCCACGTAGCCAGCATTGATGAATCAGTTATGACTGATTCTTCAGTTGAGAACTCGTTCAGTCAAACATCCATATTTGACTTTGCCTTTAATTGCAAACATCAGTTAAATTCTTCAGTCTTCAGTCCTCCGATCTTCAGTCTTCAGAACACTAAACAAACTAGAAGGAGAACTCCAACACTTGAGTTCGAAAGGTTCTATTCTATTACAAAGAAAACCTAAAGATTTTGGTATCATCAAAACTAGGGCTAGGATATTTCATTAAGTTCCCAACAATTTTGTTAACTTATTTTTTTGTGAAATTCTACTAATTATAAAATATTTAATATGCATATCAAATTAAAGATTATGATAAGAGCTTTGATTTGATATATTTTATGTAAATATTTGATTTTAAAAATTCTCTCTCCTTTCTCATCTTTTTCTAAATAAATCTATTTTCATTTTGCTAACTTATTTTTTTGCCTTTTCATAATGTCAATTTTTGTTATTGTGATTTCTTCTTTATTTTTTTATTTTTTTAATTTTTTTAATATTTAGCTCAAATATATTTAGTTAAAATTAATTTTTATTATATTTAAATATGATAATTGAGTTGGTGTCAATTTTATATAAATATAGAAATATAAAAATATTTCTTGTGTATTGCACGGGGTGCAAATGCTAATATAGGTGTATAAGGAAAATGAATTTAGTTAGGAGCATTTTTTTTAGTATTATTATTATGAAAGTTATTAACATATTTTGATTATAAAATATTTATAATATTTTATAATTTCTAATAAAACTATTAATATGAAAGATAGAAAATAAATATTATGAGGTGGTTGTATTTATATATGACTTTTTTAATATTTAAATATAATTAAATGATAATACAACTATATTAATTTTTTTTAATTTCTTATAATTTACTTATAACTCTTTAAAAATATGTTTATTTTGGGTTCTTGATCATTATTTTTGGCTCGGTCACTAGTTGCTTGCATAATTTTTTTTTTTTTTAATTATGAGAGCAGTGTCACACTAGAACAAAATGGGGCTGTGGGGACTCTTATATTAGGACTATTTTGTGATAAGTGTCCTATTACTATTCTAATGGGATTCTCAGCCTTAAAATATCTTCGTATGAAGCATTCCATTATAAATAACACACTCAATGACTACGACATATGACACTCAATGACTACGACGTATGACACTTTGTAGTCTATTTCCATATTTTGTAATTTTAAGAAAAAATAATACTTCTATGAGAGAATTTAAGCAAGTTTGGTAAACTTGTATCAAATAATCCAAATTTGCCTTTTAATTGGAAGAAGAAGAGTATTCTATTTGACCATCCCTATTGGAAAGATAATTTGTTGCCTCATAATCTTAATGTTATGCATATTACAAAGAATGTTTATGAGAGTATTATAGGGACACTGTTAAACAAAGATGGAAAAAGCAAAGATCATTTGAAGTCACGACTTGACCCCCAAGAAATGGGCATCAGACAAGAGCTCCATCCCGTTGAACTTGAAGGTGCTGCAAATAAATTTTATTTGTCTCATGCTTGCCTTGTAATGAACAAGAAGGAGAAGGGGAAGTTCTTAAAGACATTAAAAGCAGTGAAAGTTCGTGCTGGTTATGCATCTAATATTTCAAGGAGCATGCAGATAAAGCCTCTTAAACTTTCTGGTCTTAAAAGTCACGATTATCATATATTGATGCAACAACTTTTACCTCTATTCTTAAGAAAATTACTTCCCAAGTCAGTGCGTGTTCCTTTGATCAACTTGAGCAAATACTATAGAGAATTGTGCTCTAAAGTTTTAAAACCTCGAGATTTGTGTCACATGGAGAAAGATATTGGTATAATCTTATGTCAACTGGAGCAGTTTTATCCACCATCTTTTTTCGACATTATGGTGCATCTTAGTGTACATTTGGCTAGTGAAGCAAGAATAGCTAGTCCCGTTCATTATCGTTGGATGTTTCCTATAGAAAGGTACCACCTTGGAACTTCTATAAATTTATTTATTTTTCAATTTCAAACAATAATATAAGAGATTTATCTTCAGATTCTACATTTTAGATATTTGTGTACATTGAAATCATATGTACTGATAACACTCATATATCGATGGTTTTTAGTGTTCATATGATATCAATTTTATAGGGAATTGAGTGTTGGATAGTTGTTTTGTGCTTATATTGCTTTATCTTGTGAAATATGATACTTGCTCTAACTTTGATGGATTTTACAAGAATCTTGAGATCTGATTTGGAAAAATATTCTGAAATAGAAGTTGTAGTTCATCTCAAGAGGAGTTCGTGGGATCAAACGGATTACAAATCAGAGTTTGAACGAGGAAGATATGACCGAAACAAAAATATTGCGTGCAGCAGTCCAGAAACGGCGACCCACTGGAATAGGTCGCCGATTTTGGGCATTTTGATGAAGAAAAACAGCGGTCAAAACGGCACCTGCCGAGTTGACCGCTGAAATCTCTGTTTGATTTTCATGTGTTATAAGGGAAACTCGGCGGTCGTCGAAATCAAGGATTTTTGAAGAGGAAAACGGCGACCTGATCAGCAGTCGCCGATCGGGCCGCCGTTTTGTCAGTATTTCCGAGTTTTTACATTTTTAGAGTTGTTTTCGAGTTCAAACACTGTATTTTACCCTGACACTATATATAGGTCTTCTTTTGACCTCTTTAGGGTTCCCAACTTTAGTTTTCAGTTATATAGCTTTTAGTTTTCATTGTTTTCCAGTTTTTAGAGCTTGGATTGAATTTTCTACAAGGATTGAAAAGTCAAGATCGTTCTTTCGATTTTATATGATGCAGTTATTTCAATTGCTGTCTTTTTAATTATATTTATGTTTTCTTTTGTTATGTCTGACTAGTTTCTTTATCTGATTCTAGGGTTTGTAAATAGTTAACTGAATTCATGTGATTAATTTGTTAATACCTTTTTGCCTTTCAGTTTATGATTCATAATTCATGGTGCTTGAATTCTTGTGAATTATCTTATCAATAGTTTGCATGTGTAGCTATTCGGTTTGAGACCTGACGGAGATAACTGTTTAGCGGATTCAGGAATATATGATATGATTTTAACCTTGAGACCTGACGGAGATAGGTGGATCATAGGGAGCTATTCTTAAGAGCTATTGAGAGTTAGTAGATTGTCTTGAGACCTGACGGAGATATATAATTTACTAATCTACTATCATTGCTGCTCTAACGAGAGTAATTGATTAAATGTGTGATCTCTCATCATAACTGGATTAAACTGGTAAATATGATTAATAGATTGATTGTGTGAATTTGGTTAATGAATTTACTTCCCTAGGATCAGTCGTTTTATCATTAGATTTTATATCTAAATTTTATTTGTTGTGTTTTGAGTTTAGTTTCAATTAAATCTTTCATCTATTTGCTTTGCCTAAATATTGCTAGAGTTTTCTTTAGGATTATTTATAGTAATTCGTTATTTCAGTCCCTGTGGATACGATATTCTACTTACTATTTTTGTGCTACAATTACACTGTTTAGTTGCAGTTTTTGGCGCTAATAAAATAGTGACCATGTACGAAATAGGAGTCGACCTGAAGGATTCATTGCTGAAGGATACATTGCAGAAGAGAGATTGGCTTTCTGTTCGTTATATTTTGGTGAGGGGGTTGAAACAAGATTTAATTGTATGCACAGAAATGATGATGGTGTTCGTCCAAAAACATCGGTATTAGATGTGTTTAGATGATGGCACTCTACAGAAAGCTTATCAATATGTACTTTTCAACTGTCATCCAATAAAACAATTTATTGAGTAAGTAACAATCGACTTTAAGCCTTATTTTTTTCTTTAATAGATGCAATATTATATTATTTTTTTTAATAAATATTAACCATGCATATTCAGTGAACAGTTTCAGATAGTGAAGAAAAAGCATTCTCGTTCGAGAAAGCATGAAATTGAACAAATCCATGTTGGACAATTTGCATCCTGGTTTGCTGAAAGAGTAAGTATAAACAATGTGAGTGACTTTTTATTATAAGTACAAAGAATTGATAACATTTGTGTGGCTTGATTTAATAGGTTCAGTGATTGAATGATGGAAATCCATTTTCATGTGATTTGAAATTATTGTCAAATGGTCCAAATCCTATAGGAAATCATTACAAGAAAATTTTGGTGAATGATTTCAGATTTCATACAAAAGAAGTGGAATCAAAGAGGAAAACACAAAATAGTGGAGTGGTGGTTAATGCAGCAACATCTAGTTTTTCAAGTACTAAAGATCAAAATCCTGTTATGGGAGATGTTGCATATTATGGACTATTGAAGAATATTATTGAATTAGATTGCGATAGGAAAGTTATTTTATTGGATTGTGATTGGGTTTATCAAGGAAAGATGATAAAACAAGATGATGATGGATTCACAATGGTTAACTTTTCTAATTTGAAGCCTCACAATGAGCCGTTCATCTTGACATCTCAAGCAAAACAAGCATTCGATGTCGCAGACAAGGATGAAAAATGATGGCATGTTGCTATACAATCAAAGCCCAGGGATGTCTATGATATGAATTTAATAGATGAATTCTATGTCCACTTGCAGAGTGATGTTTATAATGTCTTAGATGCAGATCTACTGAATGAAGATTTGAATTGGGCTCGTGAAGGTACTACGGGATATGTTGTTGAGGCTTGATTGAGATTTGGTCTTAGTTTAGAATGAGACTTTAGCATTAGACTTAGTATTGAAATTACAAGTGTGTGTATACCAGTTTTATAGGAAACATGTCTTATTGTTCTCCATCTTCTATAATATGTTGTGTGTCGTTGTTAAATATCAGTTGTTAATCAAGTGTGTGGCCTAATCTCTTCCTTCAGTTTTTTAATTAAAAATACATTATATATCATGACTCTAATTTTCTTGTAGTGATGAAACTGAGGACTCGGAGATCAAAAGTATGCAGAAAGTCGAATCATGAATTCCAAGATGAGGAGATCGAGATTTATGAGCAGTAAATCAAACAACAAGCTATTGATCAGCAAGGTAAACTTTCTGTGGATAATAATTTTCTGATTACTTCTGATAATATTTTTTTTCTTAAATATCAGTTGCCAATCAAATAAAGGAGCATGAACAACAAGATAGTGTTATGAAATCACAACCAAAAGTTAGTCAAGTAGCTCGGGGACAACAGGCTAATGAGGTTCATGGTACATATACTAGATCAAGATACTACATAGTTCTTGCACAATTCTAGTGTAGTTGAAAATAATATTTTATTTGCAGATATGACTGAGGACTCAAAAATTGCACAAAGAAAGTTGAACCATAGATTACAAGATAAGGATATATCTCATAGATTACAAGATGAGGAAGAGATACAGGAATACGAGCAGCAAAGTACCAATC
This sequence comes from Salvia miltiorrhiza, assembly GCF_028751815.1. NCBI lineage: Eukaryota > Viridiplantae > Streptophyta > Magnoliopsida > Lamiales > Lamiaceae > Salvia > Salvia miltiorrhiza. Next base: position 31,244,571 of record NC_080388.1, on the reverse strand, counting down.
AAACAGAAGAGAATGAGCAACAATTACAGCCAGAATTTAGTGAGGGACAAGGTAATCAAGTCTTAGAAAAAAAAATTACTTACATTTATGGAATGTGTTTGAAACTTAGAAAGAAATTTTACTTACATGTGATTGGTAGGTTCATCAAAGAAAAGTCGGGGTCCAACTTATTTACCTAATCTTTGGGCAAGAAACTCAAACAAAGGGCGCATACTTGTGAATTTCAACAAGAGAGGTCAGCCTATTGGCCCCAATAAAAAGATTTTTACGGGGTTTTGAGTACATTGGCAAGAAATAGCAGGTTTGCTCCTCTTGACATTGAAAATTGGCGGAAAATGCCAAAAATAAGAAAGGGTGAATCACTAAGGATGGTGAAGGCACTGAATTTTGCTACATTTCCTTTTTCAATTGACATACTTATTTTAGGTATTTAAATGCCTAATTCATTCTAATAGGAGAGATTCGAAGTTCCCAAAGATCCAGACCATTGGATTTTGTTGTCTATAGGCAAAAAGATGAGACATTGGAATTCTAGAGTCAAAGGTGGATCTTTTGTTCCTACATTAGCGATTGAGAATCAAACCCACAATAGACCTATTCGGGTACATGAAGATCAGTGAAAAAATTTGTTATCATATTGGGCAAAAGAAGATGTACATGTATATAAATTTTGATGCATTAGTTTATCCACATATTGTTCAAATAACTTCTAGTTTTCAGGAAATAAGTGATAAAAATAGAGATCATAGAAAGTGTTCTTTTATGCAACAAACTACTCGAAAGATAAGTTTTGCTGAAGTCAAGGAAGAGTTGGTAAGATTTGAATTCTTTGTTGTTGAGCTATTTTACATTACCAACAAATGAACGTATTAACATGTTAACTTCTTTTTGCAGAAAGAAAAATTGGGTCGATCTTCATCACGTGTCGAGATGTTTGAAGCTTGTTACACTGATCTTAGTGGTAACCATCATCAGATGAAGTTGGAGTTGCACTTGTAAGATTACATTTTAAATATAGTCATAAAAAGTAAAGTTTTGTATGTTAAAACTTACAAGTTATATATTTTCTATAAATTGACATGATAGGGAGAAATGAAAGAAATTCAATCTAAATTTTCAAGTGGTTTCCGAGATTCAGTTGGACCAAATGACATATTTTCAAGAGTTATGGGCAAAGAACCCCGTGGTCGAGTACGAATGATTGGTTTAGGTGTTAACCCTTCAGATATATCAGGTGGTGTTCCTAGTCGTAGTGAGTGTTATCGAATGGTTTTGGAAAATCAAGAAGCGCGGGCAAGAATGGAATTGCAAGTTTAACGAAAAAATGCAGCATAATACTAGTTTTTCTACAGTAGAACGACCTACATCTCTGAGTCAGTCATCCAACTCAGTAAATATAGGACACTCTTTTCAGGTATATAATTTTTTTAATGTCAATATATTTCATTCTTTTATTTTGAGCCTAATTAATTTAGTCATCAATAATCAGTTGTTATGTTATGGGAGAGAGTTGTGTGCCTGTTTTTATCATCATTTGCTCTCCCAAAAAGGGCCATTGTATTTTTCTACCTATGTCTTTGCTTTTCTTGACTTTGTTTCCTCCTCAAACTGACTTTCAACACAATATTTTGTAGTGTTGGTTGTTGTAAAAGTCATCTATCTATTGAGATGAAATAAACGCTTTATTGATGTCTAATTTAGAACATGTATTTTAGGTTGGGGATGAGGTGCTTTTGAAAAGCTTATTTAGTTCTAAAAAAGTTGTGGCAAAAGGTTGCATTCGAAGTGTTGATCCAAATCAAAAAGTTGGAGGAAAACGACTTGGACTACAATGGTGTGAAGTTCAAGTTTCAGTTCCAATAGAATGGGATAAAGAACCAATTAAGTTGTATTCGAATTTGTCTACAATTGGAGACGCAATCGGAACATGCATTGCTTGGCCTCGCCACTTGGTAACATCTTTATTTGTCTATGTTGTTGATTATGTTGGTATGTTTGTTCTATTTTAAAATATTGATAGCATTTATTCTTTCTTTGTTTTCCCTAAAAACACATGATTGCTAAGTTCAACTTTCTTTTTTATTCAATTATTTAGTATCCTGTTGTTGGAATAACTACAATTCTAATGAGTTTTTCTCTTGCAAATTTTAGGTCAAAGCTAATGACGATTTGGATTGATGAGAAGCTGAATAGCTTTAAAAGTGGAGCCTAGAGGTCCCATTCTAAAACAGTTGGTACCAAAGAGAACCTATTTAATATACACTATGTAGTAAGTTTTTTTACTCATGATTGAGTTCCTTCACCATAATATTCCTTGGTGATGTTTGAAATTTTAGATTTGAAATAAAGCATTGTTATATTGGGATTGATCTCATATTTGTTGGATTATTGTTACGTAGAATGTTGTGGATATTAGGAAATAATAGTTAATTTAGTTATAACATTAAATTTTCATATTATAATTGTATTTTAAAAGCCTTCTAGCATCCTAAAATAAGAGACTCCAATCATCCCAGAATAGGACGGCAAAAAATGTCCTATTACACATTTTTTGGTAAACTTTTAATAGGATACTCTGAGCATCCTAAAATGAAGCGTCCAGAATAGGACAATGCGCATACATATTGTGACTAGTGCAAATAGGACTCATTTTGAGGAAGTCCCATACAAGGGAAAGCCCTATTGTATTGCATAATAGGACACTTATGAGAGTCCTATTAGAAGTTTTTTGTTGTAGTGTCAGTTGAATTTTAAATCTAACGTGTCAGACGAGTATTTCACCCATTTCCACTCCTAAAAATGATTAGAGAACATGTAGTCACGAAACTTATATTCTTATGAAAATTGTCTATTACTATACATCAAAACAATATTTTGTAACATCATTAAACCATGTTTTGTTTTTCACTTTGGATAATTAATTCAATAAAGAATATATTCGCAACTAGAAAGATCCACATTCTCAACCCAAAACACCGCCCTAGACAAAAGAATCAACTTTTTTTTTTTTGATAAGAAAAGGAATTTATTAAAAAGAACAACGAAGGTACCAGCAGTACCAAAAGAAAATTACAACGTCAATGGAGTTGGAACACCCGCAATCCAGGCATCTAAGCTCAAATCAGAATTAAGAAACCCGAAGATCTTACCCCAACCCCACATTCTCACCTTAATCTCCGAGACCACTTTGGAAATTTCCCATCCTTTTTCTTCGAATCTGCTCGCATTTCTACATCTCCAAACGACCCAAGCAACACAACACCACAGCGCCAAAAGGAATTTCCGACTTTCTTTCCGGTTTCCAAAGTTGGTAAAGAGAAGGAAGTGTGAAACCACGCTTTGTGGTCGCACGAAACAGATGCCAAGCCATCTAAAGATATCATCCCAAACTTTTTCAGTCTTTGGGCAGTGAAAAAGCAGATGGTTAATCGTCTCCTCGCTATGAAAGCACGCATTACAACCGGTATCAACTTCATTCAGCGCAATGTTTCTTCTTCTAAGATTGGCGCAGGTAGGTAGTCTATCTCTTAGCGTCCTCCAGGCCATGACTCTTACTTTAAGTGGGACTGGGCTTTTCCACACCTTGGAGAGGATCTCATTGATCGCTTCCGATGTTCGCCTTTCTTGTCTTGTCTCTTTGATGGCTTCGTATGCCGACTTAGTTAAATATAAACCATCTTTAGCGGCGGACCAGGACCATTCATCAGGCACACCTGCAACAAGATTAGTACCAGAAATGAAAGACAACAGGTCATGAACTCCCCTCTTATCCCTTTCGAAGAGCTCTCGTCTCCAACTCAGATCCCACTTCCAGCCCCCGTTCTCCCAAAAACCCGACTCACTAATGAGTGCTTCTTTATTAGCACTAAGGAGGTACAACCTAGGAAACACCAGCTTGAGAGGCAACGACCCCGCCCACTTGTGATCCCAGAATTTTGTAGACAAAAGAATCAACTACACTTTGTAATAAATCATAAATTGAAATTAAAATACTACTCCCTCCGTTCACTAATTCAAGACTTAAGAGGCAAAACACGGGTTTTAAGAAAAATTGTATTTTTATTAGTTGAGTGGAGAAGGGGACCCACAAAATATATTGTTTATTGGTTGAGTGAAGAAAGAGACCCACAAAGTGTATTGTTTATTAGTTGAGTGGAGAAAAAATGTACTCCCTCCGTCCCTGAAATAAGTTCATATTTTTTCCTTTTTGGGATGTCCCCCAAATAAGTTCATCTTTCTTTCTTTCCATTTTTGGACAACTACCCCACCACTAATAATATTTTATTTATTCTTACTTTTCACTTTTTCACCACTCTCAATACTAATTATAACACTTTTTCACATTTTCACCACCCTCAATACTAATTATAACATATTTTTCTCCACTATCAATACACTTTACCATTTTTCCTTAAAATTCGTGCCGTCCTCAAAGATGAAGTTATTTTGGAGACAGATGGAGTATTATTTATTGGGATCCACAAATTAAATATAAATAAAATCTTACTAAAAATAGATAGGCCTTGAGTTGGTGGACGACCCAAAAAAGAAAGAAGGCATTGAATTAGTGGACGGAGGGAGTATAATTTTATAAATCAAAAGTAGAATACCGACATGTGATTATTTGAATTATATTTATTCTATTTTCGAAGAAATGATTTGGGATAGAATTTGACATTATGTCCCGATTACCATACGACAACACTGATGTAGATGTCGGCAGCAGTCAACTACAAAACAGCGCACATCATTCATCAATTTATGGCCCCAACCCAATACTGTATCCGGATCCAAATCGGGTTAGAAGCGCTCCACCCACCCCGCAGCTACGCTAATTTTAATTTCGAATAAATATCTCAAGATCTGCATCCCATTCCCTTCAATTCAGATAATCTGTACAGAAAATTAAAGAGAGCTGGCCCCATTAACAAATTTATTTATGGATTCTTCAATTCTTTTTATTATCCCAAAATTGTGGCCCGATTGATTTTGGATCTTTTGTCTTCTGTTTTGGGCACAAACTAATCGAAATATAGCGGCTGATTAGCTGTAAAAACGAGCATTAACAGCAAAATCTGCACAAGCGCTTACATTTTTTTTGGGTCACAAAACTTTCCTTATTTCATCAATTATCCGTTTGCATACCATAAGTCTCAGGGTTTTGGACCCAAAAACAGTTCTTGGATCTTTCTCTCTTATCGAATTCCTTCCATCATCTCTCTGTAGAAGCCTCAGTCTGGGATCCAGAAAGTTCGTTGAACAGGTAATTTTTGATCTTTTAATATCAATATTTTGCCATCTGAATCTTGAATTTGAGCTGTTTCTTGATTTTGTTTGGCTTTGCTCAATCATGTTGAGTGGGATTGTGCGTGTAATTATTAAAGTAACATATATTGGCATCTGGGTTTTCAATTTGAGCTTTTTCTTGATTTTGGTTGGCTTTGTTCAATATGTTGAGTGGGATTTTGTGTGTGTGTGTGTGTTTATTATTGAAGTAACATAGTAAAGGGTTTCTTTGAATATTGCAATGAGGGGTGTGAGTGGGTGTAAATGCAAGTTAAGATTAGGTTGATTGAAAACTTCATGTGGGTTTTTACCAATTGTCTTAAGGTCTAATGTTGATTGTCATTTCAGGCATAAAAATCAAATCTTGGTTCTTGCCTCTGAGTTAATAAGACAAGTTGGTTGATCTATGGTGTCATCTGGGTTTTTCCTAATTTGTATGCTCCATTCTTTGGTGGCCTTGTCATGTGGAGCCATGATGATGTTCTATAGGGATGAGGTGTTTGTGTTTAGCCATGGTAAGGACCATGCTAGTAAGCTTTTGGGCTCAACACCTCATGATCAGCTCTTGATTCGAACCTCTGATTCGTTTTCGGGTTTACTTTTATTCGCTGTTGGGCTCTTGTTGTTCATGGTGGCGTTTGTGAAGGAGAAGGAGTTCCATGGCTTCTTTGCAAGAGGCTGTGTGGTTCTCCACATTGCGATGGCAATTTGGAGGATTTACTTTGAGAGGAAGGTGGAGGATCTCGGGCACGACTGGTTGAGGCTGGTTTTTGGGGACATTATTCTGGGGCTTTCATGGGTTTTATTTCTCGTGTATTCGTGGAGGGAGAAATATGATTGATGTTTGTTTTAGCCGATGTTCTTTATCATACGGTATTTGGTGGGCAAGGATGGAACTGGGAACTGCGACGTCTTTCACTGGTGTGTAGAATGTGGTTTTTCAAGCTTGATCTACATTGTTTGTGTCGGAAAGGGAGGAAGATGATAAATGTTTCTACTGAGATGTGGTCCGCCCCACATTTGTGAGTTAGGGGTTCGACTGGGATTGATGTGCTTCAGACAGAAAACTTCAATATTTACAAACTAAATCTGATGGACACTTGAATCTGATAAGACTGTGAATAATTTCTTCTCCTTTTTTTTCTGTCTTTCTTATACAATGTTTTCCTCTTTTGATTGTTGATCATCTTTGTTGTAAATTTCCTTGAATAGGCAATGATTTGTGAGATCTGAGTTTCACTTGAGTCTTGATTATCTCCCTTATATGCTTATGATTTTCACTTTCCTTAAGTCTGCCGGATTGCGCGACATAAGAATAATCTTGAAACCAAAAATTGATTTCTGAATATCCGCGACACAGCAACCGGAGTTGCTTTATATCGGTCATGCACACACATTTTTATCGTTAACACCATTTTCGAGATGGAGTCATTTTGTCCCATCCTATATCAGTATGCTCCCTCAGCAAGTTATGGTGCCTCACCTCGAGCATGTCTTTTACAACATGCTCTACTTTACTATTTTCTAGCGGTACGTTCCTCTATCCTCAAATTTCTGTTTTCTAGATGATTTTATAATTTATGTGTCTTCAATCTTCATAGTTGCAAAAATTTTGTTGCCTTAATGTTAGTAACAGAATTAATGTTTATGTTTATGTACTGTTAGATACTTATGATACATAAATTTTTGTATGCTTTTGAATCTGATGTGATTGTGAGAGGTTGATATTGGTAGCATGGTACACTCTAATTTGTTTTTTTATTGCACTCCTAAATCATGCCAACTTATTAGCATTAGTCTTTAGTTGTTGCTTTTAAGGCTGTTGGGATAGTTGAAAGATGCAAATCTCACCAATTTGTTAGCAGTTTAGATTGTAGAAACTATCAAAACAAGAAATCTAAGAAGTAGCAAAGAATTAGCAGAGTTTGGAAATGATTTCTTTTGTTATCATAACTTTTAGTCTTCTCTGACTTTGGTCGATAGCTTGATAGATGAAAATAATATAGGCTGATCCACGACATACATTCATGGCCGATCATTTCTGAACTTGTCGGATCATGTAATCCTTTGAGTATTTAATCCTTATCGTGACAATTTTAGCTCTCGTGTTATCGGAGAATCTTGATTCTTTAAAGCATGATTCTTGAGACTTTGTCACATTCTCGTCTCTGGTTCGATCTAAGTGAAAGGCCCTCGAGTATATATGCCTTGCCTTGCGTCTTAAAATTTTCATCTTCTTTGATATTTTACTCCAATTGTTTTCTTCATTCTTTGTCTAGGCATCTTTGCTTCTGTTGAATGATATCTTGAGAGTTGAGATACAGATTGATCTTTCGCTTTTGGAAGTTTTAGATGATTGATTTTGCGCCTTTATTTGATGCTAAGAGTGGAAAGAGATGATGTGTAGAACTGAAATTTAGGAGACGAGACTATGAAAAGAAGTCTTAAGAGAGGTCGATATGGGTTTTAAGAAAAATTAACTATTTATTTAGAGATTCTGCAAATGAAAAAAAGGGCAGAAAGTTAGTGAGTGAAAAAAGCCCCACAAATTAAAAGATGATAAGTTCATGAATGGTACTCCCTCCGTTCATGAAAAAGTGCCCCATTTGGGTGCCGGCACGGGTACTAAGAAAGCTGATAAAGTTGTTTTGAGTGGGGTAAAAATTACAATAGGGGTAGTTCTAATGACATTGATTAGTTTGTTAATATTTTCTTGTCTTTTAGTTGTTGAGAGTTTAAACAATCCTACTCTTTATTGAGTTCGATTTTAATATTAAAGACTAGTATTTAATTTTTATGCCTATTTCAATTCTTGTATTTTTTTTTAACATATTCATTCTTGTTTTTTTTATGCCTATTTTAATGTTAAAGACTATTTAATTTTTATTTTATTGTATAATTGTAGAGAAATCAATTGATTAGTTGGCACTAATATATAAAAATAAAATAAAATTTACTTTAATTTGTCAAAATATAAATATAAAAATTATTATCCACACATATATTATGTGTGGTTTAAAAAAATTAATAGAGGTGCACACAAAATATAAAAATAAACTTCATTAATAAAAATAAAACTTAAAAAAGAATTACCGCCATATAATAAATGTTACAAATAAATTTTCTGCTACACATTTTAAATGTCAATAACTAATTGAAAGTTTCAAATTGTTTCACCTACACATTTTTCAAAATATGTGTGGGTAAAACATCAATTAAGATTTGCATAAATAATTAATTAAAGTCAAAATATAAATGTAGCTAAAAATATTTTCCCATGTTTCTTACATGTCAAGAATAAATAATGATAAAAATTCAGGAACCACACATAGATAATTTAGAATCATGTGTGGTTAATAACTTTTATTTTTATTAGTTTGCCAAGTTGGCGCAACAAATTTAAAAATAAATTTTATTATACATAAATAAAACTTAAAAATAACCGTAAAATAAAAAATATCACAAAAATATTTTTGCCACACATTTTAAATGTCAATAACTAATGAAATTTTTTGTGTGTGAATTACCTACACATTTTGAAATTATGTGTGGCTAAACTATCACACATTATTATGTGTGGGTAAAAACTCAATTTCTTGTAGTGCGGAATTCACACGTGAAGTGGAGTTCATTTTCAGAACATATTTATTATTCCATTGAGCTAATCAACAAACACACATAACCCAAAAGCCATTAAATCGGGTTGTAGATACAATTGGAGATACAATTTGGAGGGTTTGTGTGTATTTTCTCCACTTGTTTGAGTTCAGATAAAGAGTAATTTAATTTTGGGGGAAATGGGATTGATTAGGCGTGGGGGAGTGGGTTTCGTAGTTTTAATTAGTGAGTTAATTGTGTAGGTTAATTGCATATATTAAATAAAAGTGTGAATTTAATAATGACATAAGTTGTAAATAAATTGAAAAACAAAGGGTATGAATGTACAAAAAGGTAAACAGAGCACTTTCTCGTGGACAGAAAAAAAGAGGTAAGCACTTACTAAGTAGGGCACTTTTTCGTAGACAGAGGGAGTAATAGTTAGTGATATATATATATATATATATATATATATATATATATATATATATATATATATATATATATATATATATTGAGGAATAGTGATATTATTTCCATAAAGGAAGTATTTCATATTGTATTTTTTACTATCTCCACATGCTATAAAGTCCAATAAATCATAAAATTAAAAGCCTACACGAGAAATATCCAGAATCTGAGTTTCGTGCAATAGCAATAAATTATACTCCCTCCGTCCCGGCCAAGACGCTACATTTGCTTTTCGGCACGAGATTTAAGGAGTTGTAGATTAATGTTTTAAGTGTGTAATAATAAAGTGATAAAATAAGAGCGAGAATATAATAAAGTGATAAAGTAAGAAAGAGAATGTAATAAAGTGATAAAGTAGGAGATAGAAAGTAATAAAGAAATATTTAATTAGTGTTAATTAAGTGTTTAAAATTCCTTATTTTTGCCAAATATATAAATGTAGCATCTTCGTTGGAACGGCCCGAAAAGGAATATGTAGCATCTTGGGCGGGACGGAGGGAGTATATTCCAGTGTTGAGAGGGAATAAAGGAATACAATTTAAATAATACAAAATAGCTTTCCGAACATCTGTCTGTATTATTGGGAATAGCATAATGTCCTTTGTGGTTTAATTGTGAAAAATAAGACGTTAGTAACTTTCAACACGAATCTAAAAAAAAAGAAACTTTCAACACGAATCTAAAATGTTGAATTATAAGCATTATTTTTCATTCTTTTTTGGTAATTAAATATCTTCAAATGAATGAAGCAAAATATGTTCTATGGGTATTACTAAAACGATGTCATTGCTTGAGATTTTGAAAAAAAAAATAATTTATACCATGTATTATACTCCCTCCGTCCCATAATAAGTGGCCACATTTCCTTTTTCGTCTGTCCCACTATAAGTGGCTGCTTTCTAAAAATGGCAAAAGTTTACTTTAATTAAGTCAACAATTACTCACTAATTTGGTCAACAATTGTAGGCCACTTTCTAAAAATGCCAAAATTACTTTAATTAAGTCAACAATTACTCATTAATTTGGTCAACAATTGTAGGCTACACTATATTAAAACATATAACACTCAATTTCTTAATCTCCGTGCCGAAAAGAATGTGGCCACTTATTATGGGACGAAGGGAGTAGAATAAAATGAGATTATATTAAAAAGAAAAAAGAAAAAAGCCTAGAAGCACCCTTGAAAGCATAAAGACACGGACTAAGGGCAGTGGAAAAAACCTTAAAGGGAAAAAAGAGTACTCGTCTAAAAGGAAAACACCAACGTGAGTTAACAAACAAAAAACACAAAGCCAGAAAGGAGAGGAAAAACTTCGGGAGCTTCGGCCTAACCATCGCCCCCAAGAGTCTTCGGACTCCCAACTCGCAACAGCAAGCCAAACCACAAAATAACAAACCAAACGCAACAAAAGAACAATTCGTTTCCAAAGGTTAAAACCTGCAAGAGAGCTCGTCAACGACCAATCCAGCTATCCGCGGAAACGAGACCCGTCGCCCACCCGTTGTGAGTAGAGAATAAGGCGCGACTCCACCAACAGAGGTAAACCTCCTCGACTCCAGCCGCTAGCGTACCAGCAGGCTGTAAAAAAGCCGAGGAGGTCCTCCAAAACACACTCCACGAGCAGCAGTTCAACCGACTGCCGCAATCAAACCCACAATGGCACGACTTGCCCCTGCCAACGACGCATCTCACCATCGTGTAGGTCCAGACCTCCGACCTCCAGCCACCCATCCTGCTGTACAAGCAACCGATCAGCCGCACACTAGCTGCTCGAGAAAAAAACCCCATTATTTAACAATCCGAATATGGTTGTGCGTAGCCATATCTAACGCCATAGCAAGCTTAATATCATCAATGATATGAGGCCACCAACCCTCAGTGCGCTCCCCATTCGCCATAATATCCGCCGATTTATTTTCTTCTAAAAAAATATGAGAAACCATAGTATGAAAATCATCTAAAAGATGAAAAACAGTTTTCCAAGAGGCCATAAATCTCTAGGGAACGTCACAAGAACGAGAACTCAACAAATTCACAACATAGGACGAATCCGACTCCACCCACAAGTATAACCAACCGCGTTTGTGAGCTATGTTAATGGCAATGATAATGGCTAAGAGCTCCGCCTCAAAAGCAAAGCCCACGCCGCCTTTAATATGAAAGCAACCCTTGATAGCAGCCCACTTGTCCCTAAAAATGCCCCCAGCAGCGATAAGACCCGGAGCTCCCGTGGCAGAACCATCGGTATTTACTTTAATCCATCTTGAAACTGGAGGCCAACAATGAACCTCAATCATTGAAGGAGGAGGCGTCTCACGACTCTTCACGCCAAGATGTCTTGTGACAAGGAAGTCCGTCCAAGAATTCTGAATGGAGCCCATGCGCATAAACGTGGCATCAATCTCCTGAATCGCCACTTTCGCAAAAGCAACAACACGACGCGAGTCAAAGAACACATTTTCAAAAACCATCTTATTCCGAGTATCCCACAGGTTCCATAAAAGGTTAATAATCGTCGTCTTCCAGAGATTAGTAATCTGAGTGCTAAAATGACTATGCCAGCACTAACAAGGAAGTTATAAATGTCCACATAATGCAAAAGCTCCTCTTTCCCGAACCATCCAAGAATCTCACGCCAAATCGGAATAACACGTGCACAGCTCCATGCAAAATGAGATATGGACTCAGTTGCCTGATAACAAATCGGACAACCATTAGGCACAACAAGCCCCTATCGAATAAGAATATCCAAGGTGGGGAGCCTACCATGAATAATTCTCCAGCAAAGCAGAGACCGTCTCACCGGAATAAAACTCTCTCAAAGCCAAGTTCCCCATTTAACAGCAGGAAACCGATGACAAGAATTAGAAAAAGCTAGCGCAGCAGACACCTCCCCGCGCAACGATTTCTTCCAATAAAGAGTGTCCTCCTCAGCCTCCATGGGAAGCATAATGATATCCACCACGATCTCTGGGAAAAACCTAACAAACGATTCCGAGAAATGCCATAAACCATCATAAAAGTAGTTTTGCACGGAATGATTAAGATAATCCCACATGAAGTGAGGGACCTTAAGCTTATCCACCAATCTATAACCAAGCCAGTCGTCCTTCCAAAACAACGTACAACCCCCACGTCCTATAAAAGCATAGGAATCATCAATAAGATTATTCACCTCCTCCTTGATGCTAAGCCACACAGGCGAATTGGATACGCAATGTTTGGCAAACCCAAATTTGTCCAAATAACGAGACTGTAAAATAGCATGTGATTGATCCACCCCCTTAATCATCTTCTAGGCCAGCTTCATCAAATAACATTTATTCATCAACGTAAAAGAGTGAATGCCAAGCCCACCCTCTTCACGAATCGAACACACACGATTCCAGCTTACCGGGCAGTTGGGTTTAGTGTCCGTCCTCCCCGTCCATATAAAATTTCGACACTTTTTATCCAAATTATGTAAGAGAGATTTCGACCACCGTTAAATCATCGAGTGAATAATAGAACTCTGGATCACAGGCTTAACCAAGCAAAGACAACCTGCCATCGAAACCTGCAGACCTTTCCAACGGGTAAACTTTTGATGCGATCATGGATAGCCATAAAATGAGAAGCCCTCGGTCTTCCCGTGAAAATCGGAACACCAAGATAGGTAATAGGCAAAGAAGCTGCAGGGAATCTAAGAGTACGACCAATACCCCGCTTCATAGAAATAGAAACCCATTTCCCAAAATAAACGTGAGATTTCTCTAAACTGCAAATCTGACCCGAAATCTCACCATAATAAGTTAAAATATCCTTGATCTTGCAAGAATTTCGGACCGAAGCATTACAAAAAATGATGATATCATCCGCATAGAAAAGATGGGTAGGAAAATTAGCCGCCCGGCTAAAGTTCATCGAATGTAGGTGCCCAGAATCAACACAGCTATAAAACAAGTCACTCAGAACATCCTTACCAATACCAAATAGGATCGGAGGGAGAGGGTCTCCTTAACGGATCCTACGTGAGCAGCCGAAGTAACCATTGAGACGGCCATTGTCATCTGGCCGACTGAAAAATGATCGAGACCCACTCAATAAAACGGTCAGGATATCTATTAGCTTTCAGAACTTGAAAAATGAACTCCCAGCAAATCGTATCAAAAGCCCTGTGGATGTCGATTTTACAAGCCATGTTAGATCCACGATTCGTCCTCTACAATCATGAATGTTGCGACCACCAATAAACCCAAACTGATTGTAAGAAACATGAGTAGAGGCCACTAAGCTAAGCCTAGTAGCAAAGATCTTAGATATAATCTTGAAGAAAAAATTAGATAGAATTATCGGCCTTAGATCCGCCACCGTAGTAATGGTCTCTTTTTTGGGAATGAGGATCAAAGTACTCGAATTGGAACCATTGGGCAAATAAGATTTCATAAAGAAGGTTCTGACCGCTTTGATAACATCCTCTTTAATGATGCTCCAACAGTGCTGAAAAAACATCCCAGAAAAGCCATCAAGCCCGGGCGAGCTATTCACATCCATAGAGAAAACTGCCGCCATAACCTCACTATCGTCCGGAATGCGAATAAGAGCAACCGATTGCTCATCAGAGATGACAGGATCAATGCGAGCTTCAATCTCCACCAACTCCGAAACAGGGCTGCCATCGTCCGAAAACAAGGAAGAAAAATAGCTCACAATATGTTGCTCAATGGTCGACTGGTCATAAACATCAGACCCATCAATCTTCAGATGAGAGATAGAATAATTACGCCACTTAAACTTTGTCATCTTGTGGAAAAAAGACGTGTTTCTATCACCATCCTGGAGCCAAGTCGCCCGACTTTTCTGTTGCATCAAATTATTCTTCTAAGTAAGATGAACATTAATCTTAGCTTGAAGCGCCACTTCCTCATAAAAAATGTCCTCAGAATACCCGTTAATAGAAATCCGACTTTGAACATCCGCCAATTGACTCTGCAACTGACGAATGTTCGTATCCACATTTCCAAACACCTCCTTGTTCCAACGACGAATCACCGACTTGAGCCTTTTGAGCTTAAGCATAACTCGAAGAATCGAACATCTCGTCTCCAAAGGAGTACTCCACGAATCAGTCACCATCTCCAAAAAAGAAGGGTGGAGTACCCACATATTGAGAAACCGGAAGGACCGACGTCTAGCATGAGCAGCCGCCTTGCATTGGAGAACAAGAGGCGAATGATCTTAGGTCAATCTCGGTAAGGTTGTAGTCACCATCGACGATAATAAATTACCGAAATCCAAGAAAAATAGAGCGCGGGCTAGAATAGATTCTACATGCCGAGGTAAGAATCTTCTTCCAGACCAAGTAAAGCGCGGCCCATCAGTAGGAGATTCAACGAAATCCAAATCCTCAATAAACTGACAAAAATCCCTACAAGCCTCAAAAGAAGTCGTAGCCAGGCTAATACGTTCATGAGCCCCTTTAATCGCGTTAAAATCTCCAATGATAATCATGTTTCCCATAGCGAAACGGAGAAGGTCCCTCCAAAGCATCTGATCATTAGAACCACCGCCACTCTAAAAGAAAAATTCTGCCAAATGCAGTCAACAATGACCGCTTGCTTCGATGAGAAGACAACCGAGGTAATTACCGCAGGATGAGAGAGTAACCAAATATTGGAACGATGAATATGCCTAGAATTTTGATAAACCGGAACCAAGTTCAGCGCTGTCCAGAAGCTATGTCTCACTTTGTGAAAAGCCTTCTTGGGCTCGATTAAACCCAGAATAGTACGAAAATAGGAAGCACAATGCTCCCTAAGAAGATGCATGGATTCATCTGTCATGCCTTGGATGTTCCAAGCGATAATATTCATCAAAAAGATTAGAATTCATCGGAGCGAGACTCGCTCAACTCCACTTCTTTCGCCCATCTGCCCATCGCCACGCTCTCCATGGTGTGGATATTAGTTTTGTCACCTTGCTCAATCACGAAATTCCTCGGCTTTTGCCCCATGTCTGTGTGTTTACGAAGCCGACTTTTAATTCCCTCATCTACGGGTTGTCTATTCTGACTCAGAGCACGACTCGTCTGTTCTTGTTTAGTAGGCCTTCTGCGACGTTTAACTTTACCCATCATATCAGTTTCAGATAAAATGAGAGCTTTAGCGAGCTCAAGGATTTTCTCCAGTCATTGCGCCTTCATGGCATTCTCCAACTGTTGGGTCTGGAGGGTCTCGTATAGGTATATGAGAGGGGGGAATACATCTATTAACTATTTTTGTTGAAATAACTTTTACACACACTAACACAACCTTTTAGATTAAAGGACTTTGTTAAAGCAGAGTTTGTTGACTGATACCGAAAACTCTTGAGTAAGGAGTTATCAGTTAAGTCTTGAGACTTTAACTGATACACGAAAGGCTTCAGTCAAGTTTATATGAATAGAGTGATGTTATCAGTCTAGCTGACTATCCTAAGATTTATCAGTCAGACCAATAGCATATGCAGCGGAAAACTTTTCTTTGAGAAATAGCCTGTGTGATTAATCACGTTTGTCAAAGTTAATGTTTCTCTTTGCAGTTAAACAAATATCAGTTTACAAAGGATTGAGCAAGTAAGAAGGTAAATACTGAAAGCAATAAACAACATAGAGATTTTTACGTGGTTCGGAAAATACTTCCTACATCCACGATCAGTTGATCAGACTGACAAACTTCACTGGGCATGTGCTTATGGATGCACAGCAAACCGAAAAAACTGAAGAGCCTATCTTCAGTACCAACACACTGGGTTGGATTTCTCACTCCTAGCGCACACTGGGCACTAAGATCTTACGGAGACAGAACACTGGCATGAACTCCTTTTCGACACAAACTCTCAATTCGGTCCGTTGAAAGGAGGTTTGAACACTTGCCAACTAAACCATAAAGAACAAGTCCTCTGCAGTCAGTTTTACCTAGGCTTTGGATATACAATATCTGCCTAAGTTCTAAGAGAATATATGTAATCAACAGTGACTGATTTTTGGCTTTGTGATTCTCTTCTTCGATTCAAGCTTTGGGGATGCTTAGTTTGCTGAGTAACGAATTCGGCAGCGTTTCAGCTTATGTTGTTGAATCGGTAAAGATTGAAGTGATCCTCGTATGCATTTTATAGGAGACGTCTTGAATAGATCCGTTGGCGGAGATGGTCTTCAAGATTTTTTCCGTTAGAGAGTAATTTGAACTTGGGCTGATGCTTCAATCTTCGAGGTTTCTTGTTTGGTGAGAACGACTACTTTGAGGAGCAGGAGATAGGACATCTCTAAAAAGGTAATCACCAAAAGGAGTGGCCGCTGCAGAGAAAGGACGATCCTGAGATCTCTGCAGTTAATGCAGCTGTACTTCTGGAGTGCGTGGCTTCCTTTAAACTTTAGAGGTCCGAGGAAGAATGTTTAACTGATACTTGACTTTAGTATCAGTCCGTTGAATCCACGTGGCTCGCATTAAATAATCAGTCGCAACTGATTCTTGGACAGGTTAGTCAAATATCAGTATTTGACTTTGCCTTAATCGTTACATCAGTCGGCATCTTCAGTCCTCCGGCTTCAGTCTTCAGAACAACAACTAAACTAGAAAAAGAACTCTAACACTTGACTTCGAGCAGTTCTAGTCTATTACAAGTGAAACCTATTGATTTTTGTATCATCAAAACTAGGATTAGGATATTTCATTAGGTTCCCAACACCAACTCAACTAACTTCCTCGCTTTGCTTTTAGCCGACTCCTCGTGATGCATCTCATCGGACTCTTCTTCTATAATAATATGCTCATCCACAGAAGAATCCTCAAAATCCTCAGCCATCTCAGTATTGTCTCCCCCTCTTTGATAACCAATTGCTCATCCACATCCACCGTAATCGCCGCTAAGAGATCCGGACCAGACATCCTTCTGGGAGAATTCAGAGGACGATCATCATCTTTCCTGATGTTCAGCACATCAAACCTGGATCCAGAACCCGTCGGGCTAGCAGCAGGAACCCTTCAGGCTTGCCCCATCAACTCTGTCAATAGCCAAGTCTTTAGACGTGGAAACGTCCTTCAGCGGAGGTTGCTGGGACTTTCCATTCTTGACCACATTCCATTGTTTCTCTTCCCTATCACGCACCACAAGAGTTTGTGACTGAGGTTTCTCCGTAGGCGCCGCAAGTGTATGGTGTAGTTGCAATATAAGGAAGCAAGGTCGTATTCCACAAGGATTAGTAGTTCAATTCTAGTGATTATTTTAATTCATTGTACTAATGCTATTTAGACTAGACAATGAGGTGAGTGGTTTGGTTATCTAAACAATTATCTAACAAGTTCAAAGACAAATAAAATCAAATAAGCCAAGTGGATTAAACAAGTGATGAGGGTGATTTAGGGACTAGGCATCAATGGACAAGTAATAGACTTCAAATAGCTCAATACTAATCTCGATGTTCCTAATTATCTAGAGTGATCTCCCAACTAGTTCTAGCCCCCTCCCGGACGACTAAAACGGTAGACTACGGGTCATAGTTGCCGTCCCCGGTCAACTTCTAACCTATAACTCCCAAAAGCACACAAAGATCGACAAACTCTCACCCAACTCTCAACCTCCCAGTTTATTGAGTTGATATGTTTCAAGCTCCTAATCTATTATGATTATCCTCTCCCGATTCAAATCACAAATTAAAAATGCATAGAAAGTGGCCAACAATCCATATAAGATATAAACCTAGGGCTTGAAAAGATAA
This sequence comes from Salvia miltiorrhiza, assembly GCF_028751815.1. Taxonomy (NCBI): domain Eukaryota; kingdom Viridiplantae; phylum Streptophyta; class Magnoliopsida; order Lamiales; family Lamiaceae; genus Salvia; species Salvia miltiorrhiza. The sequence continues at coordinate 31,226,482 of NC_080388.1, read as the reverse complement.
TACCAATAGAAACAAACAAGATATATATTGAGCACAATATTCAATCCATTACAACATCCAAATAGCCTAATCCCCAAATCAAAGGGGGATTTTAGCCTACCATGTTCACAAACAACATACTTAAATCAAAGAAATACATATATGAAAGAGAGAGTAATGAGTGACAAATCCTATTAATGGCTTTTCTTCAATCTTCTCTCCTCTTCAATGCCTTCTTCAAATGGTAGGTGTGAGTATTAATGGAGGTTAGGGTTTAGTATGGAGGTAGGAGAGTGTATTGAATGTTGGGGGAGATGATAGATGTGAAGAATGGGGGGAGGGGGGGGAATGGGGTATTAGGCCTCAAAATCCGGGGGGGGGGGGGGGGGGAAGGGGGGCGCCTTTTTTATGCGGTCATAGCCCGTGACCGCGGCTAGGGAACATGGGCAAATGGCAGGGGACCTGCAGTCCCATCCCGCGGCCGCGGGTGGCGACCGCGGGGTCCTGGGCTATTTGCGCAGTCTGCTCATTTTGCTCTGTTCTCCCTCGTCAGGACTCGGATTTGGTCGTCGTTTGCGCTCAAAGATTTCTCTCGAGATGTACTTCAATCTCATGTCTTCAAAATCCTTCAATTAATCCTTGATTTTTCCTGAAAACACTCCAAAAACTATACCAAGCATCAAATCTCAACAAAGCATAACATTAAGGCACAAACAAGTAAAACATGAAGGAAAATGACAACAATTCATACGAAAATGAGGTACGAAAACTATGTTTATCAAAGTGGTTCTTGCAGATGAAGATAAGGCTATTGTTATCTTGAATGCCCTTCACCAGTCTTATGAGCATCTCAAAGATGTCATGCTTTTTGGTCGAGATAAATCTATCACACTTGATGAGGTGGAGCTTGCAATCAAAGCCAAAGAGTTGCAGAGGTTAGCAGGATGTAAACAAGATACACCTGCTGGGGGATTGAATGTGAAGGGCAAACAAAAGAAGGACAAGAAGTACAAGAAAGGTCAGGATCAAGACAAAAAGTTCTCCAAGAAACCAAAGAAAGAAGATGGTGAAAAAGAGGAGAGAAAATGTTTCTACTGCAAGAGAGCAGGCCACATATTAAAGAAATACTATTCTTGGAAAAAGAAACAGAGTGAACAACCTAAAGAATCAAGTTCTGCATATGTGGCAGAAGGTTGTGAAAATGCTGAAATGCTGAATATATTGAATCACAACATATGAGATGATTAGATAATGGATAGTGGCTGCACTTTCCATATGTGCTACATAAAGTAGTGGTTCATTGATATTCAGTATGGAAGCAAATGCTCTGTGATTTTGGGTAATGATGAATCTTGCCCAGTGAAGGGCATTAGTACCATCAAGATCAAAAACCATGCAGGAGAAATAAAGATCTTGCAAGAAGTGAGATTCAACCCAAAATTGAAGAGAAACTTGATTTCTCTAGGAATGCTTGAGAAAAGAGGGTACAATTTTATGTCCAATGAAGGTTTTCTGTATGTTAAGAAGGGAAACAAGGTTATATTGAAAGCAGCAAGGAATAACAGCCTATATCAACTACTTGGCTTGTAACACCCCGTACTTTTCCTATGATGTGAGATAGTGTCTTAACACTATTGAGAGAACTGAGATGTCGAGATGCGAGATTATTTTTTTTTATTATTTTATGACCAAGATAAGACAGTTTGTCTTTTAAATAGAGATACGAGTGACTAAACCGAGGATAGAGTTAGAATGATGAGATTCGAGAAATGAGCTGAGATAGAGATGCTGATTGAATTGAGTTGAGATTTTATTTCCGATTACCGGGAATAGATTTACCAGATACTGAGTTATCAGAGTTTGATTGACCTATTAAAGAGAATAGGTATAATGAGTCTGACCTAGAGTCGAGGAAGAAAGAGTGAGAACCTTGATGAAAAGAGTCGGTCCGAGAGATGTCTAGTTTGTTTGTTTGCCGACTGCTTTAATGTGACATTATGTGAAATTACGTGACTGATCGACTATGTGATTTTCGTGATGTGTGTCACTGTGACCGAGTTATTATGATTTTTATTCGAGACTTTTGCATTTGGAATTTTGATTGAGTTTCCAAAGCAAGTATGGTTTATTTTTATCGAGAAATCGAATGATGCCGGTTTATGAAAATTTTTCCGGGCATAATATTTTTTTTAAATTATTTTTCCTACGAAGAGGAATATTATGATTGAGTGAGTGCACTAATAATAGTGCTATGATCATTATTTTGGTCACATGAATAATTATACTATGGTATTTTATTAATGAGTGACTTTACCATAGTTTTGTGATTTTTATCTAATCACCCTTCTCACACTTTATTTTAATCTCCCATACCATATGTTATATGTCTCAATTTTGCTAAGTAAGGAATTGAGAGAGTAGAGATTGAGAGTATAGAGGATGAGAGAGTAGAGATGAGAGTGTAGAGATTAGAGAGAGATTAGAGAGAGAGAGAGAAAAGATTAGAGAGAGAAGAGAAAAGATTAGAGAGAGAGGAGCATTAATTAGCAAATATTGCATAAGATATGCAAGATCAAACTCAATCTTGCAAAAGCCAAATCCCTCTCTCCCTCACTAAATTTTCGGCCATCACCCCTCTCTCCCTCACTACAATTTTCGCCCAACACACATACATACACTCATCTTCTTCACCTCACACTTCCACCATTTTCCACCATTAGAGCAAACCTTCGAAGCTTCCAACAAAATTACCAAACACCTCACATCACTCTAAAACTTTCCATAAACACTATCTATCCTAAATTGATCAAGAAAATCCTTGGAGAAGAAGCTCCAAAGTAGAGTGAGAAAGTGAGAAATTTTGGTAAGAACTTGGGTGAGTAACCATGTTTTCCCTAAAATCTTGTTTGAAAGATGTTATGTGAGTGTATTCTTAAAGATGAGCAAGAAAATCACCCCTCCCTTTTCTTTTCCAAATTTTCGAAAAAAAGGGTCCTCACCCCTTTCAAAATTTTTCTTTTTCTTTTCTTGTTTGGGGGTGAAAAATGAGAGTTATGTGATGTGTATTGATGTTTGATATATGTTGTGAAATATGTGTCATGAGATGTGAAACTTTGATGGAAGTTAGTTTACCCCAAAAATGGTAACTTTGGAGTTAATGAGTTAAATGATGAATTGATGATATAAATGAGTCTATGAGGTGTAGATGATGATGATTGATGGATTAATTTAAGTATATGATGTCAATTGGAGTTTTTGATGTGGGATAGTTTATTAAAATTTAGGGATATGTGTATATATGCCCTTATTTGTGAATTGATGGTTTTGATGTGAGATTAAGTGGTTAAAAATGAAAGATCTATGAGTAGATTAAAGATTTGTATGTGTTTGTAAAAATTTCAAAGAGTTAGTTAGTAAAAATTAGGACTTTTTAGTCTATGTGTTATTTAAGTGTTTTTGCTTGGAATATATGTTTTTAAGCATGATAGTAGTGTCTTTGTATTTTTGATTAAGTCTATTGTAGGCTAAATAAAATTTTGGCTAAGTTTAGTTTGTATGATTTTTGAGTTTTTGTATGATGTGAGTTTGATGCTTTATAAAATGAGGTTTATTTGCTCTATGATCATTATGAGAATTTTATCCATGTTTTGCTAAGAGTTTTATGTTGATACATGGATTTTCATAAAAATGTAATAAATATAGTTTTTATGATAAAAAGAGAGTAAATATGAGAATAATGAGTTATATGATGTAAATGATCATATTTGAGTATTTGAGAAATTTCGAGCATGAAATTGAGAAGGAATTTGTTAGATATGTTCGTTGAAGTGTTTTCTATGAGATTTGAGTGGATGATGAAAGAAAAGAGTCGAGATTGAGTATTACGAGTATTTTGATGTATTTGGATGTTTTTAAGTGCTTTAAGTGCTTAAAATGAGTTTTGATGTGGTTGCTTTGTATAATTGTTGAGTTGAGCATGTTTACTTGTGTGTATGTTTCGGAGTCGTTTTTCACGACCCACTGACCTACTGTTTTCGAGGGGTTCTTGATACCCAAACGCCCTGAAACTTTTATGGTAGGTATATTTGAGAGTCTTGAGCACACCGGTAAAATTTCAAGTCATTTGGACTTCGTTTGCTATTTTTATAAAATGTAATACTAAAACTGCTACATTCTGCCGAATTGTTCGGTGAGTAGCCAATAGAGTCGTCGTTTCCAGTAGCTTTCCTTAGCATTCTGGAACCCAAATTTTTATGGTTGAGACCTGAGTGTCCTAGCTAAGTACCCACAAAATTTCAGACCGTTTTGACAACGTTTACTATTTTTCAAAAATCAAACTTTTCGGTTGCTAAAAACTGCCGAATATGGTAGACTGTAGTAAAACAGTCATATCTCCTAAAATACTTGGAGTTTTTGATCCTACTTTTTTTTAAATGAAACTAGACTCGAAGAGGTTTCTTTTGGTATGAGTTACGACCCCAGGAGAGTTCTGTACAGAGTCTGGTGAGGTTTTAAAGTTGAGTCAGTGCAGAGTAAAGCTTGTTTTCGACTTGTCTATGTGTGTTTTTAATATGCTTAAGTGCTTATACTTGTTTATGTGCTTGTTTGCTATGAGTTTGAGTCGAGTTGAGAGTTAAGTCGAAAATTGGACGTGTGAATCCTTAGAAGCCAAGTATACCTAGGGATTGAGTTTTAACGGGTAAATAGACGTTGAGTGAGAAGTTAGAGTAAAGAAGAGATTGGATTTAGAATTTGAGTTTCTGACTAAGGTTTGTTTTATCACATGAACCTTCGATGACGATGACGATGTGATGATGACATATAAAGGCCCGAGCGAGACGAAGAAGTAAGTTGCCTGATTTCTTTCCAGAATAAGCGAAGGACTTCAGGTGGGCAATATTTTGAGTATACAATTATTATCCGAGCTTTCTAAAATGATTTAATGATATAATGATGTTATGAGATTAACAAATGTTTTGAGATAAATGATATTTGAGAACTGTTTGACTTGCCAATTTTTGATGTTGAGCTTGTGTGTTACCCTCTACTGATGAGACGAATTCGGTCCTGCCACAAGCGGGATTTTGTGCACAGAGGTGACTGTGAGCCGTCTTCGGGTCGGCCGGTCACGGTACTTGAGAGGGAGGCCTACTTCTCAGTACCTTAATTATGATGATGAGTTGTAGATGCGGTACATACATGTCGTATACTTTGTCTGCAGACACTTATTTTTGATGTTGATTATGAAAACTGCATGCACAGATTCTTTTAATGCTAATTTATTTCTGTGTGTTGCTGAGATATGGCAAGCTTCAAACCTATAGCTCTATGAGCACCTTTCTTGTTTTTCGGCATTTGCCCACTGAGTATTATGTACTCACGCCCTGCATGTATTTCTAAATGTGCAGGCTAAGCTGGGAGTGAGATTGGACTGGTGCTGATGGGGGAGAGTTTCAAATGATGTAAATTAAATTACTATTTTGCCTCTATGATAATAGAGTCTTGATGTTTGAATTACTTAGTTTCTTTTGAGATCAAGCAATACACTCACGGTTATGTGTCTTCATACATATAATCGGTTCGCCTTTTGCTGCGATACTCTGCAAATTATGCTTCCTTATGAAAAATGAACTATACGCGTTTTGTTTTTGTTCGTGAAATTCCTAATAATTAAAAAGTTATGACAATGTTGACGATTTTACCCTTGGGCTAATTTTATGAAGTTTTTCCTTAGCATGCTTTTACGTGAGCTTCCGCATGACGTTCACCTAGTTCTTCTTATCTTTTATTCTTTAAAAATAGTCGTATCGATACTCGTACCCCACTATTACTAGTGTCGGGTTTTCGGGCTGCGACAGGGTGGTATCAGAGCAGGTCATCTGCTCTGAGTCTATTGCTTGACTAAGTTGAACCCTTGATTGCTTCTACTCTTTTAAAATTGAGTACTAGTCTACTTTGAATTCTTAGACTAATTTGAGAGAGTTAGTTTGAAACGAAACCCCAGCACCCCATCTCCTCCGGCTTAAACGAGGTACGAAGTTGATGTTGTTTCTTGTCGCTTTCTTGATTGAAAGTTGAGTTTGTTTCACTAATGAGTTATGAATTGTTTTGATGACGGAATTGTTTGAGAGGATGGAATCTGATATGAGGCAGTTGATGTGGAATATGAGGAGAAATGTTGAGGCTAGTATAGCTGATGCCCCACCATATCAAACGAGGACGAGTATGTTGTTGATTGAGATGTACCAAGTAAGTTTCGTATCCATTTTCTAATGAACGTGATATTTTACAGGATGCAGAGTCAAGAGGAGGCATCGATACAGAGACGATACAGCGAGGCGATGCGCCGATGGTTCAGGACTACTGGACTGCGAGAGGGCGATACTCCTGGGGAGTTTCTAGCGTACTACCACCGACGATGGTTGGAGGCTAGTGCCCATGGGATAGACGAGGCTGAGGCTATTACTCACCTGATTCCACAGTTGCCACTCGGATGGCAAGACTGGGCGGCTTCGCTGGTGCCGCAGTATATCAGGAGGACTGAGTTTGGGCGGTTAGTGAGCGCCGATTTCTGTGGTTTCATCGCAACGTTGAGCCACCGATATTTTGCTTTTGACGAGCCACCTCCACCGCCGTATGGACAGTTAGAGGGACCAGCCCAGGGAAGGGAGCTACTTGTTGTGCCCCCACTTCCCGAGGAGCCGTTTCTGTTTGCACCTCCACCCCCGGTTGATCAGATGCCAGTTCTATCTGAGCCTCTTGTTTCCGAGCCGACTATCTTTGAGACATATTCTCCAGTGGTAGAGCATGACCCGTTTGCGTTTCTATCACTCATTCCTTTTTCCAGTGCCGAGTTACCGCCTTGGGATTGGACACCGGCGACGGCATCTTCGCCACTGCCACCTGTTGAGTCGGCACAGCCGATTGTTTCCACCGAGCCTGTGATGCAGTATGTCCCCTTCGATCCATATCCGAGGGTTGCCCCGCTACCTGAGCCTGGCACTTTGGCCTTTCAGACATATATGCATTCGATTTTATACCCACCGTCCCGAGACGCCCAGGAGGGAAGTTCTCGGCCCATACTCCTTGACAGTGATGAGGAGGACCCGGATGAGGAGACTCCAGAGATGACGGTCGGATACGGACGGACTCAGCCGTTGCAGCGTCACACTACAGCCGACGGAGTTGAGACATGGGTACCTGTTCCCGAGGTGCCGGTTTTTGGACCGATGATGGACACGGACGTTGAGGATGAGCCGAGTGATGACAGCGTCTATCGACTGATTGACGAGTACGGGAGTCAGGAGGCAGAGCAGGACGAGGAGACGGAGCCGAGTGAGGACATGGATTATGACGAGGCGACGAGCAGGATTGCAGGAGATGACGACTGGTGATCGTGTATTTAGTAGACGCGCATATTTGTATAGATGCATAGTTGATATATATATATATATATATATATATATATATGTAGAGAGGCATAGTATAGTGTGTATATGTAGATAACATATATCTATAGGTGCTTAGTACCTATGATGCTTGTATAGCTAGAGCATCATTTTAGTATTAGGACCGTTATATATAGGATCCTACTTTTGTAAAAGCCCTCGAGGAAGAGGCAATTTTCCCTATATATATATATATATACTGAGATGTTGAGGATTAGTGAGTTTTACCTTCCTTATCAGAGTTTTGAGAATGATGATGATGCTGATGCATAGTGATAAACGAGAAATAGAGGTTGATGAGAATAATGATCGATGATAGACGAAAAGTTGAGTAGACGAGAATTTTGAGAGTTTTGAGTTTTTCAAACGAGATATAGAAGAGAAGTGAGAAAAACAGAAATCGCTTGTTTGTTTTTTTTATGACGAACGGCTAGTTTTGAGGACGATAGTTATATGTTTCTTTTTCCTTTATAGTATGCCTCCGAGAAGAAGGGGGAACAGAAGGAACTTAGATCGAGAAGAAGAGGAGGAAGAGGAGCAGAGAGATCCCACGCCACCACCTCCCCCACAACAAGAAAGGAGGGTAGAGGAACTTTTTCTGCGACAAAATCCACCAACATTCAATGGATCAGGAGATCCCGCTGAAACCGAGGAGTGGATTCGAAGTATGGAGAGAATTTTTAGATTCCTTCGATGTAATGACGCTGAGCGACTCATGTGTATGTCGTATCAACTTAAGGGATCCGCAGATTTCTGGTGGGAAGCGAAGCAGAAGACGATGAACGAGGAGCAGATAGCAGCTCTTACCTGGGAGCAGTTCAAAGAAGCTCTTTGTGAGAAATACATACCCCGAAGCTATCGAAAGAAGAAAGAGATGGAGTTTGTAAATTTGAAGCAAGGGAGTAAGACGGTAGCTGAGTATGACCGACAATTTTGCGATTTGGCCCGATATGCTCCATATCGAGTAGATACAGATGAAAAGATGTCAGAACTGTTTTGCTCCGGATTAAAGCAAGAGATACGAGTCGTTTTAGCGAGTCAGAGTGCGCTAACCTACGCTGAGGCTTTAAACCGAGCGCTAGACATGGAACTGGCAATGCAGCCAGAGAGACCGAGTCAAGGCTCGATTCCACAATCAAACCCGAATGCTCAATCGGGAAATCATCCTTTTGCTGGACGAAGCCAAAAGGGCAAGAGAAAATGGGATGACCGAAATCAAGGTCCCAAGAAGCCGTGGCAGAGTCAGAATGCGCCACCGCAATTTCAGAACAGAGATAAACGACCTTATGTTGGCCCAGCTGCCCCAGCAGCAGTTTTTCAAGGACCGCGAGGATTACCGCCTTGCCCGAAGTGCAATAAACTCCATTTGGGAGAGTGTAAAATGGGACAGAATGCCTGTTACACCTGCGGAAAAGTTGGACACTACTCGAACCAGTGTCCGAATCGTCAGCAAAGTGGGAGCGGAGGACGATCGAACCAATTCCGGCCACAACTCAAAGCAATGGATGGAATCTTACCGCTACCTCCGCCACAACGACAACAGCAAGCCTATCGACCGCGTCAGTCAAAAAGGCAACCACCAGCCCCGCAGGCAAATCAACAGCATCACCAGAGGGTGTTTGCACTGGATCAGAAGGCACCAGAGAAGAATCAAAGAAATTTGACAGGTATAGGCGAGTTGAAAAGAGTGCCTATAGTAGTTTTGTTTGATACTGGAGCTTCGCATTCTTTTATCTCACATACTTGTGTCGATACCTTAGAATTGAAAGTAGAGCCTGCCCCACAATCTCTAAGAGTAACCACACCTATAGGCAGAACTACTACGGTTTCGCACGTATGCCCTAACTTAGAATTTAAGTTAGAATCGATTAAGCTCGAGGCTAGAAACCTGAGATTGATGCCTATGTGGCATTTGGATATAATTTTGGGAATGGATTGGTTAGAGGAGAATCATGCAAAGATACAATGCAAGGAGAGACGGATATCTTTTCAGCCACCTGGCCAAGAACCTACTTCCTTCATTGGCATTGAGGGAAAATGGAAGAAGACACCGATCATCTCGGCATTGCAAGCAAGAAAGCTCTTGCGAAGAAAGGATACAACCGCGTACGTTGTATATCTGAACCAGAGAGACGAGTCCAAGGCAAACGTTGATGACGTGCCGATCGTGCGAGAGTACAAAGACGTTTTTCCGGAGACTTTACCAGGATTACCCCCAGATCGACAACTCGAGTTTACGATCGACTTAGAGCCTGGTGCAGCACCGACGTCGAGAGCACCATACAGAATGGCCCCTGCTGAGTTGCAAGAGTTGAAGCTGCAACTTCAAGAACTTTTAGATATGGGCTTCATTCGACCTAGTGTTTCCCCGTGGGGAGCACCAGTTCTTTTTGTCAAAAAGAAGGATGGAAGTTTGAGGTTGTGTATCGATTATCGAGAGCTGAACAAAGTGACGTTGAAGAATAAGTATCCGTTACCTCGAATCGATGATCTGTTCGATCAACTACAAGGAGCGAGCACCTTTTCAAAGATTGACTTGAGAACGGGATACCATCAACTGAAGATACGATTGGAAGACGTTCCGAAGACGGCATTTCGTACAAGATACGGACACTATGAGTTTATAGTTATGCCTTTCGGTTTGACGAATGCTCCGGCAGTATTCATGGATCTCATGAATCGCGTTTTTCACGAATACTTAGACAAGTTTGTGTTAGTCTTCATAGACGATATCCTGATTTACTCGAAGAGTAAACGAGAACACGAAGAGCATTTAGGATCGTGTTGGAAAGTTTACGAGCGGAAAAGCTGTATGCGAAGTTTAGCAAATGCGAGTTTTGGCTTAAAGAAATTAATTTTCTTGGCCATATCGTTTCCGCGAGAGGAATTGAGGTAGACCCAGCGAAAGTTCAAGCGGTACAGGAATGGAGATCGCCAACCACACCGCACGAGATTCGCAGTTTTCTGGGATTAGCAGGATATTACCGACGTTTTATAGAGGGCTTTTCAAAAATTGCAAAGCCATTAACGCACCTACTAAAGAAAGAAGTCAAATTCGTCTGGACGGACGAATGTGAGCGAAATTTTCAAGAGCTGAAGAAGATGCTCACTATTGCCCCAGTTTTAGCTGTTCCGAAAGCAGACAAAGAGTATGCAGTGTACACTGATGCATCGAAGCATGGTCTAGGTTGTGTACTGATGCAAGAAGGAAAAGTTATAGCGTATGCTTCACGACAACTGCGACCGCACGAGGTGAATTATCCGACGCATGATTTAGAATTAGCAGCCGTAGTGCATGCTTTGAAGATCTGGAGACACCATCTCTATGGAACACGGTGTGAGATATACACTGATCATAAAAGTCTCAAATATTTCTTTGAGCAAAAAGATCTGAACATGCGACAACGAAGATGGTTAGAGTTGGTGAAGGACTACGATTGCGGGATAAATTATCATCCCGGAAAAGCTAACGTTGTAGCTGACGCTTTGAGCAGAAAGAATCAGGGAGAGTTAGGATTTCTCCTTACTCGAGAAGAGAACCTGATCAAGGAATTCGAGAGAATGAATTTGGAGGTAGTAATACCACCACAAACGACAGGAATAGTAATTTCTGCACTGAGCATTACACCTGACTTACGAACGAGAATAGTCACAGCTCAGAGAGAGGATGAGAAGATGGAAAAGTTACGAATGAAGATTCGAACTGAAAAAGTGGAGAATTATCAAGAGGCGGCAGATAATGCCATTTTGTTTGAGGGAAGACTGTGTGTGCCCGATAAAAAGGAGCTGAAGAATGAAATCATGAGTGAAGCTCATGACACCCCTTATACCGCACACCCAGGAAGTACGAAGATGTACCAGGACTTGAAAACGAAGTTTTGGTGGGAAGGAATGAAGCGAGAGATAGCGTCTTTCGTTGAAAGATGTCTAGCCTGTCAGCAAGTGAAAGCGTTACACCAACGACCCTATGGCAAGTTACAGCCATTGGAAATTCCAGAGTGGAAATGGAGTGATATAGCCATGGACTTTGTGACAGGACTGCCAAAGTCAAAAAGAGGAAATACCGCTATTTGGGTAATCATCGATCGATTGACGAAGAGTGCACATTTTGTACCGATTCAGATTACTTATGGATCTGACAAGTTAGCTCAGATTTACATCCGAGAGATAGTGCGATTGCATGGAGTACCGAAGACGATCACATCAGATCGAGACTCGAAGTTTACTTCACGATTTTGGATGAGCATGCAGAAAGAGTTGGGTACTAAATTAAATTTTAGTACAGCGTTTCATCCGCAAACAGATGGACAGTCCGAGAGGACTATTCAGGTTTTGGAGGACATGATCCGAACTGTAGTGCTTGATAGAGGAAGCCAATGGGAGCAAGTTTTACCCCTGATCGAGTTTGCTTACAATAATAGTTTTCAGTCAACTATCAACATGGCCCCATACGAAGCCTTGTATGGAAGGAAGTGTAGATCTCCGCTTTATTGGGATGAAGTTGGAGAGAGAAAGGTACTTGGACCTGACGCGATAGAAGAGATGATCACTATTGTGAGACAGATTCGACAGAGAATAAAAGAGGCACAAGATCGTCAGAAATCTTATACAGACACCAGAAGGACGGAGATTCATTTTGAAGAGGGAGACAAGGTTTTTCTAAAAGTTTCCCCATCTAGAGGAGTTCACCGTTTTGGAGTGAAAGGAAAACTTAAACCGAGGTATATAGGACCTTATGATGTATTAGAAAAGATAGGCCCTGTAGCCTATAAACTAGCGTTGCCTCCGAGCTTCGCGAACGTCCATGACGTTTTCCATGTTTCTCAATTGAGAAAGTACGTGTTTGATCCAAAACACGTCATTCATCAAGAAGAAGTATCCCTGGAACCAGATTTGAGCTATGAAGAGAGACCTGATGCTATTCTGGACCGGAAGATCCAACAATTGAGGAACAAGTCGATTCCTTTGGTGAAAATCCAATGGAGACATCACGGTCAAGAAGAATCAACATGGGAACTTGAAGAGAAGATGAAAGAGAAGTATCCAGAGCTTTTTCCCGAAGGTGAATAACTCAAATTTCGGGACGAATTTTTTTTTTAAGGGGGGTAGGATGTAACACCCCGTACTTTTCCTATGATGTGAGATAGTGTCTTAACACTATTGAGAGAACTGAGATGTCAAGATGCGAGATTATTTTTTTTTATTATTTTATGACCAAGATAAGACAGTTTGTCTTTTAAATAGAGATACGAGTGACTAAACCGAGGATAGAGTTAGAATGATGAGATTCGAGAAATGAGCTGAGATAGAGATGCTGATTGAATTGAGTTGAGATTTTATTTCCGATTACCGGGAATAGATTTACCAGATACTGAGTTATCAGAGTTTGATTGACCTATTAAAGAGAATAGGTATAATGAGTCTGACCTAGAGTCGAGGAAGAAAGAGTGAGAACCTTGATGAAAAGAGTCGGTCCGAGAGATGTCTAGTTTGTTTGTTTGCCGACTGCTTTAATGTGACATTATGTGAAATTACGTGACTGATCGACTATGTGATTTTCGTGATGTGTGTCACTGTGACCGAGTTATTATGATTTTTATTCGAGACTTTTGCATTTGGAATTTTGATTGAGTTTCCAAAGCAAGTATGGTTTATTTTTATCGAGAAATCGAATGATGCCGGTTTATGAAAATTTTTCCGGGCATAATATTTTTTTTAAATTATTTTTCCTACGAAGAGGAATATTATGATTGAGTGAGTGCACTAATAATAGTGCTATGATCATTATTTTGGTCACATGAATAATTATACTATGGTATTTTATTAATGAGTGACTTTACCATAGTTTTGTGATTTTTATCTAATCACCCTTCTCACACTTTATTTTAATCTCTCATACCATATGTTATACGTCTCAATTTTGCTAAGTAAGGAATTGAGAGAGTAGAGATTGAGAGTATAGAGGATGAGAGAGTAGAGATGAGAGTGTAGAGATTAGAGAGAGATTAGAGAGAGAGAGAGAAAAGATTAGAGAGAGAAGAGAAAAGATTAGAGAGAGAGGAGCATTAATTAGCAAATATTGCATAAGATATGCAAGATCAAACTCAATCTTGCAAAAGCCAAATCCCTCTCTCCCTCACTAAATTTTCGGCCATCACCCCTCTCTCCCTCACTACAATTTTCGCCCAACACACATACATACACTCATCTTCTTCACCTCACACTTCCACCATTTTCCACCATTAGAGCAAACCTTCGAAGCTTCCAACAAAATTACCAAACACCTCACATCACTCTAAAACTTTCCATAAACACTATCTATCCTAAATTGATCAAGAAAATCCTTGGAGAAGAAGCTCCAAAGTAGAGTGAGAAAGTGAGAAATTTTGGTAAGAACTTGGGTGAGTAACCATGTTTTCCCTAAAATCTTGTTTGAAAGATGTTATGTGAGTGTATTCTTAAAGATGAGCAAGAAAATCACCCCTCCCTTTTCTTTTCCAAATTTTCGAAAAAAGGGTCCTCACCCCTTTCAAAATTTTTCTTTTTCTTTTCTTGTTTGGGGGTGAAAAATGAGAGTTATGTGATGTGTATTGATGTTTGATATATGTTGTGAAATATGTGTCATGAGATGTGAAACTTTGATGGAAGTTAGTTTACCCCAAAAATGGTAACTTTGGAGTTAATGAGTTAAATGATGAATTGATGATATAAATGAGTCTATGAGGTGTAGATGATGATGATTGATGGATTAATTTAAGTATATGATGTCAATTGGAGTTTTTGATGTGGGATAGTTTATTAAAATTTAGGGATATGTGTATATATGCCCTTATTTGTGAATTGATGGTTTTGATGTGAGATTAAGTGGTTAAAAATGAAAGATCTATGAGTAGATTAAAGATTTGTATGTGTTTGTAAAAATTTCAAAGAGTTAGTTAGTAAAAATTAGGACTTTTTAGTCTATGTGTTATTTAAGTGTTTTTGCTTGGAATATATGTTTTTAAGCATGATAGTAGTGTCTTTGTATTTTTGATTAAGTCTATTGTAGGCTAAATAAAATTTTGGCTAAGTTTAGTTTGTATGATTTTTGAGTTTTTGTATGATGTGAGTTTGATGCTTTATAAAATGAGGTTTATTTGCTCTATGATCATTATGAGAATTTTATCCATGTTTTGCTAAGAGTTTTATGTTGATACATGGATTTTCATAAAAATGTAATAAATATAGTTTTTATGATAAAAAGAGAGTAAATATGAGAATAATGAGTTATATGATGTAAATGATCATATTTGAGTATTTGAGAAATTTCGAGCATGAAATTGAGAAGGAATTTGTTAGATATGTTCGTTGAAGTGTTTTCTATGAGATTTGAGTGGATGATGAAAGAAAAGAGTCGAGATTGAGTATTACGAGTATTTTGATGTATTTGGATGTTTTTAAGTGCTTTAAGTGCTTAAAATGAGTTTTGATGTGGTTGCTTTGTATAATTGTTGAGTTGAGCATGTTTACTTGTGTGTATGTTTCGGAGTCGTTTTTCACGACCCACTGACCTACTGTTTTCGAGGGGTTCTTGATACCCAAACGCCCTGAAACTTTTATGGTAGGTATATTTGAGAGTCTTGAGCACACCGGTAAAATTTCAAGTCATTTGGACTTCGTTTGCTATTTTTATAAAATGTAATACTAAAACTGCTACATTCTGCCGAATTGTTCGGTGAGTAGCCAATAGAGTCGTCGTTTCCAGTAGCTTTCCTTAGCATTCTGGAACCCAAATTTTTATGGTTGAGACCTGAGTGTCCTAGCTAAGTACCCACAAAATTTCAGACCGTTTTGACAACGTTTACTATTTTTCAAAAATCAAACTTTTCGGTTGCTAAAAACTGCCGAATATGGTAGACTGTAGTAAAACAGTCATATCTCCTAAAATACTTGGAGTTTTTGATCCTACTTTTTTTTAAATGAAACTAGACTCGAAGAGGTTTCTTTTGGTATGAGTTACGACCCCAGGAGAGTTCTGTACAGAGTCTGGTGAGGTTTTAAAGTTGAGTCAGTGCAGAGTAAAGCTTGTTTTCGACTTGTCTATGTGTGTTTTTAATATGCTTAAGTGCTTATACTTGTTTATGTGCTTGTTTGCTATGAGTTTGAGTCGAGTTGAGAGTTAAGTCGAAAATTGGACGTGTGAATCCTTAGAAGCCAAGTATACCTAGGGATTGAGTTTTAACGGGTAAATAGACGTTGAGTGAGAAGTTAGAGTAAAGAAGAGATTGGATTTAGAATTTGAGTTTCTGACTAAGGTTTGTTTTATCACATGAACCTTCGATGACGATGACGATGTGATGATGACATATAAAGGCCCGAGCGAGACGAAGAAGTAAGTTGCCTGATTTCTTTCCAGAATAAGCGAAGGACTTCAGGTGGGCAATATTTTGAGTATACAATTATTATCCGAGCTTTCTAAAATGATTTAATGATATAATGATGTTATGAGATTAATAAATGTTTTGAGATAAATGATATTTGAGAACTGTTTGACTTGCCAATTTTTGATGTTGAGCTTGTGTGTTACCCTCTACTGATGAGACGAATTCGGTCCTGCCACAAGCGGGATTTTGTGCACAGAGGTGACTGTGAGCCGTCTTCGGGTCGGCCGGTCACGGTACTTGAGAGGGAGGCCTACTTCTCAGTACCTTAATTATGATGATGAGTTGTAGATGCGGTACATACATGTCGTATACTTTGTCTGCAGACACTTATTTTTTATGTTGATTATGAAAACTGCATGCACAGATTCTTTTAATGCTAATTTATTTCTGTGTGTTGCTGAGATATGGCAAGCTTCAAACCTATAGCTCTATGAGCACCTTTCTTGTTTTTCGGCATTTGCCCACTGAGTATTATGTACTCACGCCCTGCATGTATTTCTAAATGTGCAGGCTAAGCTGGGAGTGAGATTGGACTGGTGCTGATGGGGGAGAGTTTCAAATGATGTAAATTAAATTACTATTTTGCCTCTATGATAATAGAGTCTTGATGTTTGAATTACTTAGTTTCTTTTGAGATCAAGCAATACACTCACGGTTATGTGTCTTCATACATATAATCGGTTCGCCTTTTGCTGCGATACTCTGCAAATTATGTTTCCTTATGAAAAATGAACTATACGCGTTTTGTTTTTGTTCGTGAAATTCCTAATAATTAAAAAGTTATGACAATGTTGACGATTTTACCCTTGGGCTAATTTTATGAAGTTTTTCCTTAGCATGCTTTTACGTGAGCTTCCGCATGACGTTCACCTAGTTCTTCTTATCTTTTATTCTTTAAAAATAGTCGTATCGATACTCGTACCCCACTATTACTAGTGTCGGGTTTTCGGGCTACGACATGGCTCCACTATAGTAGGTGAGATTGAGGTCAATATCTCATCTGAAGCCGAACTATGGCATAGAAGATTGGCTCATGTGGGTGAAAAAGCCATAAAGGAACTGCAGAAATAAGGAAATCCGAGCATACCCAACCCAGCAAAGTTGAAGGTCTGTGAGGACTGCATTATGGGAAAGAGTAAGAAGTCTCCATTCCCAATTGGAAAGATGTCATCACAAAGGCCGTTGGAGTACATACACTCTGATCTCTGGGGGCCAGCAAAGGTCAGCACTATGAATGAAGGAAGGTACTTCTTCTCTCTTATATATGATTATAGTAGAAAGCTTTGGGTTTATATCATTAAGCAAAAATCAGATACATATTCTAGATTTGAACAATGGTATGCTGAAGTTGAGAATGAGACTAACTTTAAAGTGGGCTGCTTAAGAACTGATAATGGCTGAGAATTCCTGTCTTAAAAAATTGAAAATTTCTGTAAGAATAAAGGTATAAAAAGACATAAAATTGTGCATGCTAATCCTCAACAAAATGGAGTTATAGAGAGAATGAATAGTTATTTATTAGAAAGAGTAAGATGCATGTTAGCTAGCTCTGGATTACATGTTAAATTTTGGGAGGAGGCTGTTAATACTGCATGCTATCTTATAAATAAATGTCCTTTTTTCTGCTGTGAATTTTAAAATTTCTGATGAACTGTGGAAAGGAAAGAAATCTGAGTACTCTTATTTGAGAGTGTTTGGATGTCAAGCTTTTGCCCATGTGAGGTAAGACAAGTTGCAGCCTAGAACACTGAGATGTGTCCTACTTGGATATCCTAAGGGAGTGAAAGGATATAAACTGTGGTGTCTTGAATCTGGCAATCAAAAGTGTTTGATTAGCAGGGATGTGACTTTTATAGAAGATAAGATGCCATTCTTAGACAATTCAGATGCTGAAGCTGTTAGAAAAGAATCTGATGTATTTGAGGTGGAGTATACTCAGATGGAGTCCACTTCAGAACAACAGTCTCATAATGATGGAGTATCTTCAGGAGATGAAGAGGTTATGTCTAATAGAGAAGAGCTCGATGGTGATGTGAGGAACTACAAGTTGGCCAGAGATAGATTAAGAAGAAATATTCATCCACCAAACATATTTGGGCAGGCATATTTGATCTCTTATGCTCTTAACATATCTGAAGAAATATGTTATGATGAACCAAAATCTTACAAGGAAGCCATGAATTGCAAAGAGATAGAGCATTAGATTCAAATAGAGCATTGGATTCAAGCTATGATAGAAGAACTTGAATCCATGCACAGAAACAAGACATGGATCCTACTTGATAAACCTAAGAACCAGAAATGCATAGGTTATAAGTGGATTTATAAGAAAAAGGTAGAGTTGATTAATGGAGTTGAAAAATTGAGGTATAAGGCCAGGTTGGTTGCAAAAGGGTTCACTCAAAAGGAGGGGATAGATTTTAATGAAGTTTTTTTTCCCAGTGGTAAAGCATATATCCATCAGATTGTTGTTGGCTATGGTTGCACAAAAGGGTCTTGAACTGGAACAATTGGATGTTAAGACAGCTCTTCTAAATGGTGATTTGGAAAAAAAACATTTACATGGTTCAACCTGAAGGTTTTATAGCAGATGGAGATGAAAATAAAGTGTGTTTATTAAAGAGATCTATCTATGGCTTGAAGCAGAGCTCAAGACAGTGGTTTCTTAAGTTTGATAATCATATGATGACCATAGGTTTAATAGATCTGAGTATGATAGTTGCGTTTACATTAAGTCCACACCAGATAATGGAATGATATATCTCCTTGTTGGGAACTTTATGGAATATCCCAATCCTTATTTTGATGATACCAAAAATCCATAGGTCTTAATTGTAATAGACTAGAACTGTTTGAACTCAAGTGTTAGAGTTCGTTTCTAGTTTAGCTTGCGGTTCTGAAGACTGAAGACTGAAGGACGAAGGATTGAAGACTGAAGACTGAAGGACGAAGGATTGAAGACTGAAGACTGAAGATACCAACTGAAGTATCAGTTGAAGAATCAGTTCGGAACTGATTACTTAATGCGTTCCGCGTGGACTCAGCGGACTGATACTAAAGTTAAGTATCAGTTAAACATTCTTCATCGGACTGAACTTCCAACGTTCAAAGGAAGCCACGTACTCCAAAAGTACAGCCGCATTAAATGCAGAGATCTCAGGATCATCCCTCTCTGCAGAGGTCATTCCTATTTGGTGGCTACTTTATCAGAGACGTCACATCTCCTGCTCTTCAACATAGCTGTTCCCACCAAACAAGGAACCTCGAAGATTGAAGCCTCAGCCCAAATTCGAAAAGCTCTCCAACGGAAGAAATCTTGAAGACGTTCTCCGCCAACGGATCTATTCAAGACCTCTTCTATAAATAGCGCTCGAGGATCACTTCAATCTTCACCGATTCAACGATATAAGCTGAAACTCTGCCAAAATAGTTTCTCAGCCAAAAGCTTAACCTCCCCAAAGCTTGAATCGAAGAAGAGAATTCCAAAGCCAAAAATCAATCACTGCTGATTACACACATTCTCGTAGACCTTAGGCAAACCTCTGTTTACCCAGAAGCCTACGTCAAACTTGCTCCAAAGAACTTGTTCTTTGAAGTATAGTTGGCAAGTTTTCAAACTTCCTTTCGAGAGATAGAATCGAGTGTTTGAGTGGTAAAGGAGTTCAGGAAGGTACTCTGACTCCGTGAGATCCTAGCGCGGGTTGTGCTAGGAGTGAGAAATCCAACGCGAGTGAAGTGTTGGTACTGAATAGTGGAATCTTCAGTGGTACGGTTGTGTGCACCCGGCAAGCACACGGTTCGGTTTGCAGTGCACCAGTTAAGCACTTGCGGAGTGGATTGTTGGTCTGATCAACCGACCGTGGATGTAGGAAGTGTTTTTCGAACCACGTTAAAGTCTCTATGTTATTTACAGCTTTCAGTTTTACATTCTTACTTGTGTTCATTCATTTGATAAACTGAATTCTGATTAACTGCAAAGAGAAACCTAAGACCAACAATGTGCTCAACCGAGGCTATTACGAAACAAAGTTATTTCCACTGCGTATGATATCAGTCTGACTGATCTATCCTCTGATAGTCAGGAAGAGTGATATCATCTCTGTTTTAGCAAACTCGACTGAACCCTTTACGTGCATCAGTTAAGTTCCAGTAACTTAACTGATAACTCCTTATAGAAGAGTTTTTCAGTATCAGTCGTTAATCCTGTTTGGTCAAAAGTCCTTTCTGTTAACAGGTGTCTTAGTTTGCTTGTAAAGTTTCGTTTTGATCTCTATCTTGAGATCCCTCTATTTTAGAGGAGAAAAATAGCCCATAGGTGTATTCCCTCCCCCCCAAACACCTATTCGAGACCCTCCGAATCTAACAATTGGTATTAGAGCAGGTTGTTCGCAAGAACATTCTGTTTCTGATCAGGTTCTAATTGAACTAGATCTTTTTTCTCAAAGGTCTCGAAAAACTTTTCTCTTTCAAAAAGTGCTTGCTATTTGCTTCATCTGTTGTTATATGTTCTCTCTTTTTTGATGGAGACTAACCACAGCAGATTATCCTCTCTACCTATGTTCAGTATTGAAAAATACGATATATGGAAGTTTCGGCTTGAAAGCTTCCTCACCGCCCAACATTGCCGAATGTGGGAAGTCATCACCAACGGACCAATCGTCAAAAGAGTTCCCGTTGATCCTTATCGGGATCCATATGATGAGGTTTAGATCAAGAAAAAGGCAGACTTCAACACTGAAGAAAGGAAGCAAGATGAGCTAGACAACCTCGCCAAAAACATCATCTCCGGCACAGTTCCTGACAAGCATGTCACGAAGATCATCAAGTGTGGAACTGCAAAGGAGATGTGGGACATTCTTGAAAGAATGTGCGTAGGTTTCGAGGAAATCAAGGAGAACAAGCTATCCATCGCTTGCCAGAAGTTCGACTCCTTCCTCATGCTCAAGAATGAATCTGTTGACGAGATGGAACTCAGATTTAATCAAATCCTGAATGAAGTTCAATCCATCTCGAAGGACAAGTACACTCAACGAGAAATCAACTTGAAGATTCTTCGAGCACTGCCACGAGAAGAATGGCAGATCTACTCAGTCGCTCATCAGAATAAGCCTGGATTCAATCAGCTCCCGACAAATAAGCTCTTCTCTGATCTCTTGGCAAATGAGTTCGACATCCAGAGAAATCTTGGAATCAAGAAGGCTGGAGGATCAGACGAAGATGGTCCATCAACCTCAAGAGGAGCAGCACTGAAAGCTTCAGCGAGAGAAAGTAAGAAGCAAACGAAAGAACCAGCGGAACTCAAGCCCGAGGACTTCTTAAGTCAATACGCTTTGTTGACTGAAAGATTCAACAAGATGGAGTCCAAATTCCGCAAGTACAGAAGGTTCCACAAGCAGCACTACAAAGGAAAGGAAAGAGAAAGCAACTCCAGACATTCCACTGATCGAAGCGGATAAAGAAAGTCAGCCGCCTACGACATCAAAGATATGGAATGCTTTGGATGCAGAAAGAAAGGGCACTTTCGAAATGAATGCCCTGAACTGACTCAATCTGAGCGCAAAGAGCTGAAAGCCAAGAAGGATCGCAGTTATGCGAAGAAGAAAGCGATGGTTGCTGACGATGCTGAATCTTCCGAAGACACATCAGAATCATCTGACTTCAACTCTACCAGCTCAGATGATGAGAGCCAAGCCCTGATGGCCAATGAAACTGAAAGCGTGGCCGACAACAGCTACGACAATGGAATGGATGGCTCAGAGGTAATCTCTCACTAAAAGACTCCTTATACTGATAACTTCCTGATGCTTTCAGGAGACCACTTAGAATCTGGAGAAAGCTCAGCCGATGAAACTGACGAGTTCGATCAGCTCATGACTGATCACTGTCAGTTGAGAAAATTGTTCGAAGATCTCCTCAAGCAGAATCAGAAAATGGAAAAGGAGATCAATGATGAACGAGCCAAGAATCAGACAATCATCTACTTTTCGGATGAAACTTGTCTTGATCAGCTGATCATGGAGAACAGTCGACTGGAAGAAAAGCTCAGAATCTCCAACTCATAATGTAACAGAGCATCTCATGAAATCAAGAGGCTCAATCACAAACTGGAAGAAACGGTCAAGGACTGCATGATGAAGTCTCCCATGATGAGCAACTTTCCATCAAAAGGGCCTCGTTGAAAGCATTGGAGGAAAGGTTGCTGCTGCTGATAAAGGAAAGAATGTCATGATCAATGCAAAGGACGATACTTCTGAAAACAACACATCAGAAGAATCAAGAGATCATGATATGGATAAAGTTCACAAACGTAAACGGATGGCAAGAACAAATGTTTCTCCTCCACAAAGCTACAGACGAGCAAATGAGGCCCCCAACCAGATCATTCTACTGAGAAGACTGGAAAGCAGATTTCAGTCAAAGATCGGGGAAGCAACATCTGGAATCAAGAAGAATCTTCCTCACCATTCCAGGGGGAAGAACAACAACATCAGTCAGAAACTGAAATCAGTTCAGTTTCAGAAAGAACAACATCCATGGAGACAAAGCAATGATGGGTCCAGACGAGTCAAGCGACATCCACGACGACAAACGACTGGACATCAGATGACTCATGTCCCACGACATCAGTCAAGTCTCCATCAGTCTGGAATGACTCGAGTATCTCAAGGAAGATACTTCATCGAGCAAAGAAGACCTCAACAACTCATCAGACAGAACTCCTACAAGAGTGAGGCTTTCGAAAGGAAAGCTCAACAGAAGAATGCTCATGTGCCAACTGAAGTGCCAACTACTTCAGTCAGACGACCAACAAAGCGCAAGAGATCAGCAAGACCAGTTCTAAAGCAGATATGGGTTCCAAAGGGAACTCGAGCTAACATTGAAGGACCCAAATCTTGATTGGGTACCTAAAATAATTCTTCCTTGCAGGTCAAAAATAGGAAACATAAAAAGAAGGAAGAAGTTAAAGCTTCAATCAGAACATGGTATCTGGATAGTGGCTGCTCGAAGCACATGACGGGCTACAAAGAATATCTATCTCAGTATGTTGAGAAAGCTGGATCCAAAGTTGCATTCGGAGAAACAAAAGGCTATGGTGAACTCGACATGGGTAACGCCAGTATCAATAATGTTAGCTTTGTTTCTGGTCTTAAACATAATTTTTTGTCTGTGAGTCAATTTTGTGACAGCGGTTTCACAGTGAAGATCAAAAAGGATGAATTCACTGTTAGAAACAATCAAAGAAATGTGGTTCTGAAAGGATTCTGACAAGGAAGTCTCTACATCGTCTCATGGGAAAACAGCCTTCCAGAAACGTGTCTCATCAGCAAAAGCAGCTCGGAGCTCAACTGGCTGTGGCACAGGAGACTCAACCACTTCAATTTCAAGACGATCAACAAGCTTGCAGAAAGAAGAAGCAGGTCTTTGAAGGAAGCAGCAAGGACGATGCTAGCCAAATCAAAGCTCCCCTTGAAGTTTTGGGCCGAAGCAGTCAACAACGCATGCTACACGCAAAATCGCTCTTTCCTCACTCAAAGACATGGAAAAACTCCATACGAGCTATGGAAGAACAGGAAGCCTTCAATTGCATATTTTCATGCTTTCGATTCTAGGTGTTTCATCCACAACAATGATAAGAAGAGGTTAAACACATTTGATAGCAAGGCTGATCCAATAATTTTTCTTGGATACTCTGGAACAGAATGATCCAGCAAAGCCTATCGAGTGTTTAACTCTCAAACTCTTTGTGCTGAAGAAACACCACATGTTGTTTTTGATGAGTCTACAGATGATTTCAGGAAACAAGAAACTAAAAGATGTGTTGAGAACACTGAAGTTTCCAAGACTGAAATCGACAACACCGAGCCTTCTACTGTCTTGGTGTGGGGACCAGGAAAAGATGAAGATACTGAGAAGCTTCAGTATCAGAAGATCAGCCAAAGGTCTGAAGCTCAGACTGGAGCCAATGCAGATGACATCAGTCAAGGGGGAACTCCAGTTGCCAAAGAACGAGTTGAACATGCCGAAGAAGCTCCAGCTCAACTATCCCCTGCTCCAGAAAGTCCTCAACACTTCAGAACCATTCTGACTGAAGAAGCCCCACCATCACTACTCCAGAAGAGATCAAGAAGTATCGAAGATGGTTTGAACTCCATTCAAAGGAGAACATCATTGGAGAACCATCAGACGGTGTCAAGACTCGAAGATCAATGTGCAACCTTGTCTTTGATATCAACCAAAACTGCATCAACGAAGATAAGAATTTCAGTTGTTTCTTATCATCCACAAAGCCCAAGGATGTCAAAGAAGCTCTGAAGTCCACTCAATGGGTCATCGCAATGCAAGAAGAACTCAATTAATTCAATCAGAATTCAGTTTGGGAGCTTGTGGATCGACCAGACGATGCAAAGGTGATTGGCTTGAAATGGATTTTCAAAAACAAGAAAGACGAAGAATGAAATTTTATGAGAAACAAAGCAAGGCTTGTAGAAAAAGGTTACAGTCAGGAAGAAGGTATCGACTACGATGAGACGTTTGCCCCAGTTGCCAGATTGGAAGCAGTTAGACTCTTCTTAGCCTTCGCAGCTCACAAAGGATTCAAGGTACACCAAATGGATGTGAAGTGTGCATTTCTCAATGGAGTGCTCACCGATGAAGTCTACGTGGAACAACCTCCAGGCTTTGAGGTTGCAGGACCAGAAAAGGTGTACAAGCTGAAGAATGCGCTCTATGGATTGAAGCAAGCTCCAAGAGCATGGTATGATACTCTCTCTGAGTATCTTGTTGAAATGGGTTTCAAGAAAGGATCTGTGGACAGAATGTTGTTCACACTCAAAGAAGGAGAAGATCTTCTACTTGTTCAGATTTATGTCGATGACATAATTTTCGGATCCAAATCCGAATGCATGTGCAAGAAGTTCGCTGATATCATGACCAACAAATTCCAGATGTCCATGATGGGAGAAATGAATTTCTTTCTAGGATTGCAAGTTAGGCAGACCAGCGAAGGAATACTAATCAATCAGTCCAAGTATGCCAAGGAACTGATAGCCAAGTTCGGTATTCAGCACATGAAATCAGTCAAGATCCTAATGAATACAAACTAGAAAGTTGCTCCAGGATCAGAAGAGAAATCTGTATCTTCAACCAAGTACAGAGAAATCATTGGATCATTACTGTATTTGACTGCGAGCAGACCAGATATCGCATATGCAGTCGGGGTTTGTGCGAGATATCAGTCAGATCCAAAGGAAGCTCATTTGGATACAGCAAAGCGAATTTTGCGATATCTCAAAGGTACACCCAATTTAGGATTGTGGTACCCAGCTGACGATGACTTCAAGCTCACCGGATATTCAGACTCAGATTTTGCAGGATGCAAAATTGATCGCAAATCAACCTCCGGAACCTGTTAATTCCTAGGCAACAAGCTCATCTCATGGTTTTCAAAGAAGTAGACTTCAGTCGCCACCTCCACAACTGAAGCTGAATATGTTGCTGCGGGATGTTGCTGTTCACAACTCCTATGGTTAGTCCAACAGTTGAAGGACTATGGGATAGACGAAAATGAAGTTCCAATCTATTGCGACAGCTCCAGTGCTATTGCAATCTCCCAGAATCCAGTTCATCACACCAGAGTCAAGCATATTGCTATTCGACATCACTTTATTCGTGATCACGGCGAAAAGAAGGATATCTCTGTAGAATGGATTCCAACTGCTGTTCAGAGAGCAAACTTGCTGACCAAGGCTCTTCTAGAAGAAAGGTTCAACGATCTGTGTGGAAGGATCAGCCTCATCAACCCAGAAGAGTGATGCTGTGTTTGAAGATTTTCTCAAACAGTCATGCTGACTGGTGGTCAATCAACTGATGTTCTACGACCGCTGACGTGGAAAGCAACAAAGACAAGCGCTCATCTAAAGAGAAGTCATCCTGATAAGTCAACCAGGATCAAGTGGTATCGACTGACTACAATGATCAGTCGATCAGTAAGTATTTTTAAAGCTTACTATTTAAAATCAGTTGCTTTAGTTAAGAGCTTTGTATTTTAAATTTAAAATATTTCTCTAACTGATCAATTTCTTTCAAAAACTTTAACTGATTGTTGGAAAATGGAATATCCGAGAAGGACAATTTTTTTTAAAAAGGGAAAATTCGTATTTGATTGCACTTGTCCTGATCTTCTCTAAAAATCTTTCCAACCTTTTGCCTCTGTGATCAAATTTCTTGAGAATCTCATTGACATGACATAATGCAATGATATCTCTCACCTTTTGAAGCTTTCGTCCCCTGCAGTGACGGCGGACGTGAATTTTTACTTCAAAAATATTTTAGGCACAGTTTTCGAAAAACTTTTCATCTTCTTACTTGGTAAAATTTGTCTATTTATACCATGATGTCTTCACATACTTTCTGCATTAACTAACAACTCTCCACAGCCTTCACTGTGAGAAAAATTTCCAATCTTTCCAAAATTGCAGAAAAATTTGTTCCGACAAAAGGAGAATTCAATGACTGCAAAGTCATGGAGTGGGAGAATGACGCTCACATACTTGATCTTCACCGGACCCTTCCACTGGATCTCAACGTCTCTCCGACGTCAAAGCTTGATCTACTCTCACTTGTATCCAGCGAAGCGAGTGTCTTCCATCCTCATGCCCGGACCATACGGTTTGAAGTACCTGTCTCAAGAAGACGGACTTCACCTGGCTCTCAGGAAAGCCTCACCTTTATGTGAAGCTTCCGTGTGGTGCAACAGCAATGAGCAGGAGCTCGTTGTCAACCGGCGCAACATCGACAGTGTCTATCCTCACGATAGTCACTTATTCGATTTTCCTTACCCACACACCTCTCCTCATATGCCTCTTTCTCTTCATCAAAAATCCTCTCCTCAACCTCCTTGGTTTGCATGATAGCTGCTCTCTTCTCTTCCCATTCTGGAGAGCCATGCAAATCAACCCCTGCCTCTTTCTTCGTCTCCCCCATTCTCATCCTCTCCCTCCTCTTTCACTTTTTTCTTTCTCTAAACCTCCGCGTTCTCCACCTCTCTCTTACCCTCAGCATCTTTCTCTGGACCATTCTGCGATTCTGTTTCCTCGCAACGGTCTTAGCTTCATCCTTCAGTCAATTCTACCTTTTTGATGTTGCCAAAAAAGGGGGAAAAGTTCTTAGAGAATTATTCTCAAAAGACTGAAGACGATCAAGCAAAATGATCATCACAATGATCATGAGGAAGATTAGCCAGGGAGACCTCAAATCAACGGAAAACAAGTGAGAATGAAACAAGCTTAGGAACACGAAGACAGAAGATGAAGATCAAGAAGTTCAAGGCGCAGCGATGCAGACTGCTGGAGTCCATGGGTTTTCCATGATATTTTTGTTTTTCTTTTTACTCCAATGTAAGTCTTGCTCTGTACCCGACTGATGTCTTATCAGTCTTAATTTTAATGAAAATAACTTCTTTTGATCTCAACCTGAAGACAATGACTCTTTGTCCAGGCTCTGATTAATGTTTTATTGTCTTCTCCTTGTTCTGTGTTAGAACCGTTGCGTTCTTGACTCTAAGTACAAGTTTTTAGGTTCTATTGTTAAGGGGGAATAGTATTCACCATGTTTTAGAACTTGTGCTCTGAGTTCAGTCTTTTTGTTTGTCTAAAACTGCTGTATGGTTTTGGCATCATCAAAAAGGGGGAAATTGTTGGGAACTTTATGGAATATCCTAATCCTTGTTTTGATGATACCAAAAATTCATAGGTCATAATTGTAATAGACTAGAACTGTTTGAACTTAAGTGTTAGAGTTCGTTTCTAGTTTAGCTTGTGGTTCTGAAGACTGAAGGACGAAGGATTGAAGACTGAAGACCGAAGATACCAACTGAAGTATCAGTTGAAGAATCAGTTCAGAACTGATTACTTAATGCGTTCCGCGTGGACTCAGCGGACTGATACTAAAGTCAAGTATCAATTAAACATTCTTCCTTGGACTGGACTTCCAACGTTCAAAGGAAGCCACGTACTCCAAAAGTATAGCCGCATTAAATACAGAGATCTCAGGATCATCCCTCTCTACAGAGGTCATTCCTATTTGGTGGCTACTTTATCAGAGACGTCACATCTCCTGCTCTTCAACATAGCCGTTCCCACCAAACAAGGAACCTCGAAGATTGAAGCCTCAGCGCAAATTCGAAAAGCTCTCCAACGGAAGAAATCTTGAAGACGTTCTCCGCCAACGGATCTATTCAAGACCTCTTCTATAAATAGCGCTCGAGGATCACTTCAATCTTCACCGATTCAACGATATAAGCTGAAACTCTGCCAAAATAGTTTCTCAGCCAAAAGCTTAACCTTCCCAAAGCTTGAATCGAATAAGAGAATTCCAAAGCCAAAAATCAATCACTGCTGATTACACACATTCTCGTAGACCTTAGGCAAACCTCTGTTTACCCAGAAGCCTACGTCAAACTTGCTCCAAAGAACTTGTTCTTTGAAGTATAGTTGGCAAGTTTTCAAACCTCCTTTCGAGAGATAGAATCGAGTGTTTGAGTGGTAAAGGAGTTCAGGAAGGTACTCTGACTCCGTGAGATCCTAGCGCGGGTTGTGCTAGGAGTGAGAAATCCAACGCGAGTGAAGTGTTGGTACTGAAGAGTGGAATCTTCAGTGGTACGATTGTGTGCACCCGGCAAGCACACGGTTCGGTTTGCAGTGCACCAGTTAAGCACTTGCGGAGTGGATTGTTGGTCTGATCAACCGACCGTGGATGTAGGAAGTATTTTTCGAACCACGTAAAAGTCTCTGTGTTATTTACAGCTTTCAGTTTTACATTCTTACTTGTGTTCATTCATTTGATAAACTGAATTCTGATTAACTGCAAAGAGAAACCTAAGACCAACAACGTGCTCAACCGAGGCTATTACGAAACAAAGTTATTTCCGCTGCGTATGATATCAGTCTGACTGATCTATCCTCTGATAGTCAGGAAGAGTGATATGATCTCTATTTTAGCAAACTCGATTGAACCCTTTACGTGGATCAGTTAAGTTCCAGTAACTTAACTGATAACTCCTTACTGAAGAGTTTTTCAGTATCAGTCATTAACCCTGTTTGGTCAAAACTCATTTCTGTTAACAGGTGTCTTAGTTTGCTTGTAAAGTTTCGTTTTGATCTCTATCTTGAGATCCCTCTGTTTTAGAGGAGAAAAATAGCCCATAGGTGTATTTCCCCCCCCCCCCATACACGTATTCGAGACCCTCCGGACCTAACACTCCTACTTTATGTAGATGATATGTTACTGGCAGGCAAAGATAAGTGCTATTGACCAAGTGAAGTCAGATTTGAAAGCAAAGTTTGAAATGAAAGACTTGGGGCAAGCTAGAAGAATTTTGGGAATGGATATTCTTAGAGATGGAGAAAATGAAAAATTGTGACTATTTCAAGAAGAGTATATCAGAAAAGTTCTCAAGAAGTTTCATATGAGTGAATCTAGAGCAGTCCAAGATCCATTGGGACAACATTTCAAGCCGAGCAGTGAATAGAAGCCAATTACAGAAGAAGATAGAAAGTTTATGAGCAACATTCCATACTGTAATATTGTGGGCAGTATCATGTATTGCATGATTTGCACAAGGCCGGATTATCACGAGCTATAAGTGTCACTAGTAGATACATGAGTGAGCCTGGTAAGACTCACTGAGAAGCTCTTAAATGGATACTTAGATATCTTAAAGGAGCTTACAATATTGGAATTCTGTTTGAACATCAAAGTTCATGATGGGCTGGTTAAAGAGAGTTTGGAGTACCTTATGCTGCCAGAGAATGAAGTAGGTAATAACTATGACATTAGTTCACTTAAAACTCATTATGGCTACTAAGGAATGAAAGTTACAACATTAGTTTATAATAGTTCACCATATTTTTGTTGATGAACCATATTGTTGAACTTTTGATTTTTGTGCCAAGTATAATAGTTCACCATATTTTTGTTGATGAACCATATTGTTGAACTTTTGATTTTTGTGCTAAGATTTCCTCATGTAAAGGCATATTTTTATGGTTTAATTAAGTCTCATCAGTAAGTATTGCCACAAATTGTACATCATTGACTACACAAGATGTGTGTGGGCACTATAAACCAGGCATAGCCCATAAGTTCCTAGAGGTTGCTAAAAATATGACAGAGAATACGAAGCCTCATAAATCAACGAATGATTCAACACAAACTACTATGCATATTTAAAACCGTCCATCTACGAACATAATAACCTAGTGAAGTCTCACAAATGGCACTACCATAGAGATACTCATAACATCACAACCAGAGATTAAGAAGTCTCATAAATGAACAAATAATTCATCACAAACTACTCAGCATAGACAACCAACACATCAGCACAGAGATACCCGCAAACATCATAGATTTCACCATACATCATAGATATCAGACAACCAACATCATAGATCTCACCACAGATACCCACAAACATCATAGATATCAGCAGAATATGGCTACAATACAGATACCCACAAACATCATAAATCTCACTAGAAATAGCAAACATAGCAAAGATCTCACCCAAATTAGAAATTTCGGATATAATCAAGCATGTTCTAAAGAGAGGCCCAAGGCCCGCCAATAACAATTTTATGCTCACCAAATCTGACCATGGATAGTGCATGGTCAAACGAAAACGGACCCATGGTGGCGCCTTCAACGGCTGGCAGTGGTGCCTCCAAAGTATGGACATCAGTATAAGGTAAAGTTGAGTCAACGGTCGGCGGTGGCGCCACTGGGCCACGGACGTCGGCTGCACCACCAAGCTGCCGCATTTCCGATTTTGGAACAATAGTTTCATCCCCCAAATCCACTCTACACTCCTCACATGTTAGAGTGTCGTCGGGAGGAGAATTACCCTCCACTCGCTTGTCGTCGCTGTCGGAGAAAGTGGGTAAGTGAGACATCGGCGGTGGCGAGAGATGAGGGTAGGGTTTGAAAAGTGGGAAGAAGGGAGACAATGAGACATCATTCTCCACTCGTTTTTTGTTTTTGTTGTAGGGAGAAAAAGATTAAGGGGGAGATTGTTAGAGTCAATGTTGACTCCGACAATGTTGGATTGAATGTTGATAATATTCTGTTGTCAATATTTTTAGGAACCAGCCAACATTCTGGACTCTGCCTTGAAGCTGAACTTTAACTCTCCATTGATAACTATATATAATTAATCTTTACATTTCTTTCACGTTTTATTATTCTTTGGTTGTGGAAAAAGGTTTTGTGGTGGTTGACCACGTTTTTAACAAGTGGAATGGTGGTTAATCATGGTCCAAAGTAGTGGGCAGTTTGTTCCTATTTTTCAAAACCCATGAACTTTTCAACTAACATTCGTGGCTAATCGACTGACAGTTTTGGGAAGTGTATTGCAGCGGTTATAGAAAGCTTCTGGAAGTGGGGCAAACTAACCACGATTTGAAAGTGTATAAAAGTAGCAAGAAGCCTCTCTCATTCGTACGTTTTGAGAGTGCATTTTCACCGACCTAACATTCGCTCACAACCAACTCGTCATTTTGTTTTCCTGCAAACATGACACTAGTTCTGCAAGTCTTGCTTTAATGGAGAAGTCTTAGGCAGCTAATCTATAAAGGCTTACTATGTATTGACAGGAGGTCAAGGCAAGGATTGAAGATCGAGGACATTGGAGCGTAGCAGACTGGTTTTGTCCGTTTAACATTAGGTTTTTCGGTTGTTAGCTTTATGTGTTGAGTCAACATTCTAGTATAGTTTATAGATAGGTGGATTAATCTTAGGCAGTCAATCTGTGAAAGTTGGTCACCAGAGAGATCTTATTTTGTACCGAATAATGTTGGTGATCATAGTGAATTTAGCCATGAGGCACTCACCCGTGAAAAAATATCTTGTGTGTTGTTTACATTTTCGCTGCATGTTAATTGAATGTTATCAACATTTTTATTATCAATATTCCTATTAACATTACTCTTACAAACTACACAATATTACTTATGGTAATTGGGGGCTACTCTTCCATTGATAATAATAACACGATGGTTGTTCATAGTAAATATCACCTTTGACATATCTGTGGCACTCATTTAACAATTTCACTATAATTGGATAACTACTCATCAAAATCCCATCAAGTTTAACAACAGTGGACAGTCAAGTAGTCTATAAAATTCATGGCTCTGTCTCAATAACAAAAACATAATAAAACACTAAAATTCACGAAAAAATATTCGATAAATACACTCCTACAACTATTCCTTGTACAAATATTTATTTCGTCCATTTATTTGAAATCTTACCCAAATCAATGCACGACAATGTAGTAGTAACAGAAGTCGAAGTAAACAAAGTGTAATCGGCAAAAATCCCCAATTCTCACCAAATCTGAATCATAATCATCATCTTTATTTAGTCTTTAGGGTGATTCCACTCCCACCGGTGGAAATGATGGCGGTGGCCATATACATGAACAAGCCATGATCCACCACCCATTCCAAGGCGGCGCGCAATCTCCCTCCCCACGGCGGCGAAATCCTTGATCGAAGTATTGTAGTTGTATCTATGACGTAAGGCTTCTCGTCGGCGTCCAATCTCAGCTTGGCATCGCAGTCTTCCTCCTTGAACAACTCCTGCAGCCTCACTTCCAACCACTTTAAAAGAAAAACACACCCTAATAGATTACATCAAATATTTAAAACCGCTTAAGTCATCGTCCTTGACCGGAAGTGGGAACAAACGTACAGCCGCTTCAGCTGCAGTCAGGTCGCCGGCCTTCGCCTCAGCCGACAGCCATCATCCCTGCTTCAGCCTTGAGGTAGGTAACATCTCAACTCAAATATAAGAATGTAAGGCACCAATTTAAATTTGTTGTGTTCGAGTGATTTGCTGATAGGTATAGAATTTCGATGGGGTGGAGCTTTTAAATCGGTTAACCCATTTACCGAATAATCGGGTCGGTCAATCGATTAACCGACCACCAAAGTGTTGGTCGGTTATGGGTATGGATTTCGGTTGTGGGTCATAAAAAATTCGGTATCGGGCCTTGCAAAAGAAACACTGAAAAAGAAAAGGCGAGTTTCCTACACGATTTTGAATCAAGAACCTAGTGTTAAGTGTTGCGTGCGCATAAATTAATAACCCCTTTCATAAACCCTTCCCTAACTCACAACTTTTCACTCTCCCCCTTTTCTCCTCGATTTTGGAAGAGATCAAAGGTAATTTTCTTTCCCATGTTTTTTTCTACACCTTCTTTTGGGAATTTCTGATGGTTTTATATTGTGTATTGCTTTTATGTTTTGTCTTATGTGTAGAAAAAACTTCTAGTATAGCTCTCTTTGAATTCTATTAGAAATATTATTCTTTTTTTTCGCGAAATAAATTTAACTTGTTATCTAGTTGGATTTGGTTTTGGGCGGGGAGAATTGAGCTCATAGGTTTTCTTCACCAGATTAGAATTTGAAAATGGAAAAATTCGTTATTGTAATCTAAAGTAGATAATAGCTTAGTAAAACGGTGGAGAGTATGCAAAAATTGGATCTTTTGTTGAGTTAAAGCTGATGAAGGATCGCTCATCATAATGAATTGTCGAAAAATATTCCGAATTAATGTGAAATCAAGAATTTGAATTGGGCCTTACATATGCAGAGTTTATATCAATTGTTATGGTGATTGTTCTAGTACAGAGGTTTGTGTAACAATGTCGGAATTAAGTTGTGTTTGAGCTGATCAATCATTCAGCAGTTTGTTGAGAATCTTTATGGGCTAAGAATTACCTCCTCATCATCGTGTATCCACTGCTGTAGGCTTAGATTCCCTTCTTTAATGGGGATCTTGAAGGGTCAATGGTTAGATAGGAGATGGGACTGAAGGGAATATTGTTGGCAATTAAATATATTTTTAATTCTGTGTGCAATCATCCGTAGAATGCAATGAAACCATGTCCATTTCTTGCTGTTTACATTTGGTTCATGTTAGATCTGGAATGCCTTGTTAGGCTACTCTCAAATCCCGTAATGCTTATTCTGATCCTGCCTTCAACTCATCATGTGTCATGGTTGTGCTTATGCACTCGGATTAAGGAAAATCCGGTGGGTTTGTGCAAACACCAACAAAACATGCTATAATTCTCAGACACAAGAGATAACGATGATCATAAAGGAAGAGTAGCACTAGATTCAAACAAAACACGTGCCATCAGTTGAGTCAAGACCAGGTTGTGGGCATGAGGATGTTCCTCCCATTTCACTATTTCTCTCAAGTGTTTAGGCTGGTGTTATCGCTCTGGACATCTTGCTGGGCTTTGACCATAGGCTTGCCTATCTTCTATTGTCTCCCCCTTTAGTCAAAGTTTTAGGTGCATCTCATTAGGTCTTTTATGGGTTGTAACGTGGCTTAAGGCATAAGGTGAGAATTTTTTGGTACGAGGCTAAGGTCATTCTGAACTTCATTTTGGACAACAGATTTCCCAGATTTTTAAGATCCTTGCCTATTGTTACGGGCCCAAGAACATACTCCCCAAGACTTTAACTTTTCTTTTCTTTTCTTTTCTCCCTTTTTTTTTCTTTTATTTCTTTTTCATTTTCTGGACTTTTTCTCTATTTTGGGATTAGATGTCTCATTTCGCAATTTTTGTACTAGTCCTGCCCATGGGATCCACTACACCATCTCCCTTTCCTTAGCCCTTAAGTTCAGTTTGACCGGGATGGCTCAAATCTAGGCAAATTTATAAGTGAATTCAAATGAATTATTAAGCTCAAAAGGGTTCACAAGTGATAGATGTAGGGTTGGTCGGTTTGGCTTTGTGCGCTAAAGAAAGAACTGCCTAAATCATTTAACACACCTAAACTATGTACACAGGGTTCGACTGAAAATCAAGGCAAGTTCTAGCATTACCCTAGTCAAGATGTCAAAAATCACACAAGAGAAGAAAAACTGCTTATGGGCATAAGGCAGCGCAGTTTAGCTCAAATCCTCACAGGGAGATATGCCCACTCCTCTCCATCGTCCTCAACCACACACGGCACGACAGTTTCCACTTACATAATCAAAACTCAACAACCATCATATCAGAGCAACTTCGAAATACAGCATGCTGTCACAAGACTTTATAACAACTACTCCCTCTGTCCGCTAAGATTATGTCACAATTACTATATCGAGCGTCCGCCAAGATTATGTCACTTTCCTTTTAAGGCAATGGTCACACCATCCTCTTTAATATTTTATCCTTACTAACACTCTTTATTTACAAAAAAAAAAACACTCAAAATTCAATCTCAACCACACATCTCATAAAGTGATGGGACCCTTTCTCCACTACATAAAAATCATCACCAATTTTATTAAATCTTGTGCCCAATCAATTTGACATAATCTTGGCGGACGGAGGGCGTAAAAGAAATGCGTCTTCCCCCCCCCCACTCACACACTTTGCCTCAAGGCAAAGGGTGTGAGAACGGGGATTACCCCACACAACAACAAAAGACACCTTGCCCCCCCCCCACACACACACTTTACTTTTAGCAAAGTTGGTGTGTGGATGGGGTCAAGGAAAACAAACAGACTAAAAAAAAAAACGAAAGAAAACGCAACTGCCCAATGCTTTGGGTGCCTGCACCCAGTGTTTTGCCTTGTGGGCATAACACCGGTGCAGGCAAAAGGTTACCCTTTCCCTAGCTCTTGGCCAAACAGACTCGACATAACAAAACAAATGACACAAAAAATAAAAACAAAACTAAAATCCTAGGGAGGGTGAGAATTCATGGGGCAGGTGCAGGTGGGTACCTGAAACCCCGATGCTTAAAGAAGGCCAGAAGGGCCTTTTGGGTTGCTGCCAGCGCTACTTGGGTCTCCACGATCTTGGACTCAATCCTGTCCAACTGGTTCTCCTCTTCCTCTGATTCCGATTCCTCTATCTTCTCCTTTCCTTTGCCCACAGCAGGGCTTTGGCCTTCGGCCGTCGAAACTTCCATCTCCTCTGGATTGGTGAATTTGGGCACACTATTCTCCATTCTCACATCCCTCATTCGAATCAAAGCCTCCACATTGAACTTTTCTGCCTCGATCTTGGTGTTTCCTTCTTCAATCTCGATCTCGTTCAGTTGAGCAAATGCAGTGGTGAACTGGATGCACGAGAGCCTTTGATTGGGTTTGTTGATGATGGATTCTATGTGCTCGATCAGGAAGGCCCCGAAGTTGAGTTTCACATTGTTGTTCATTGCCCAAAGAATATAGAGATCCTTTTTGGACATAGCATTTCCACTGCCCAGCTTCCCGAAGAGAGAGTAGGAGAGGATACGGTGGCACATCCTTAAGGCAGAATCACGGATTCTATGCCCCTTGACCTTTTGTGTCTTGAACAGCCCTCCATCTCCAATGTCTGCCCACATAACATCCCATTCCTGCGCGTCGAAGGTTGGGACTCCTCTTTTTGCTTCCTTATACTCCTTTTTCCGCAGATCCTTCAGCTTCACCATTCCCAGATTCAGGTTTAGCTCGTTCACAGACATGTCTCTGGTTTCCCCCATCATGGAGAAGCTCATGCCCAGAGGGCCACATTTGAGGTTGATGTCCACCTGGACCGAATCGAAAATCTCCCTTATTACTTCCTCGTAAGCGTGGCTAGGCCATTCCAGAAATGGTTCTCATCCTATGTTGACGAAATACTCCTTAATCTTCCCCACCACGCCCAATTGCTCTATCGAGTCCATATCCTAATGTTCGTCGATATGTTCGTATAAAAACAAATGAACATACAAATAAACATACTTATGTTCGTAAGTTCATAATAATGTTCGTTGGCTCCCGGAATTGGAAAATGAGGAATTTACGGGATTTCCTAAACTTGAAGAATTCAGATGAATCTGATTCATTGATTTTGGTGAGATCAATGGCTCTGATTTGGTCTTCATTCTCTATATAAGGGAGTGGTTTCCATTGAACTCTTCCCTATATATATATATGGCTAGCTCGGGTCGGGTGGGTCAGAAAAACGAGTTAGAAAAGCTGATCTATCCAATATGATGCTAATGCCTCAAAGCAAAACACACCCTAATAGATTACATCAAATATTTAAAACCGCTTAAGCCGTCGTCCCTGACCGGAAGTGGGAACAAACATACAGCCACTTCAGTTGCAGTCGGGTCGCCGGCCTTCGCCTCAACCGACATCCGTCATCTCTGCTTCAGCCTTGAGGTAGGTAACACCTCAACTTAAATTTAAGAATGTAAGTCTCCAATTTAAATTTGTTGTGTTCGAGTGATTTGCTGATAGGTATAAAATTTGATGGGGTGGAGCTTTTAAATCGGTTAACCCATTTACCGAATAATCGGGTCGGTCAATCGATTAACCGACCACCAAACTATTGGTCGGTTATAGGTATGGATTTCGGCTCTGGGTCATAAAAATTTCGGTATCGAGTCTTCTAAAAGAAAATTTGAAAAAAAAAAGGCGAGTTTCCTCCACGATTTTGAATCAAGAATCACTGAGTTAAGTAGGGTTATCTAATTGGTTATCGGGTTTTGGTTAATCCATTAACCGAACCGAAATTTCTAGGTTTGGGTATCCAATAACCGAAATTTTTGGGTAATGAATTGGTTTCGGTTATCATTTTAAAAAAAATTCGGGTATTGGTTAACCCGATAACTGTTTCGGATTAACCGAATAACTGAAAATTATTTAATTAATTATTTAATATATATATTACTCCCTCCGTCCACTAATTCAAGGCCTTCTTTCCTTTTTGGGACGTCCACCAACTCAAGGCCTATCCATTTTTAGTAAGTTTTTATTTATATTTAATTGGTGGGTCCCAAATCAATACACTTTTTCTCCACTCAACTAATCAACAATACATTAATTGTGGGTTCCTTTCTCCACTCAACTAATAAAAATACACTTTTTCTTAAAATCCGTGTTTTGCTATTTAGGTCATGAATTAGTGGACGGATGGAATATATAGTAGTATATTTTAATTATTAATCGGTAATTTAAAATTAGGAGGAAGTAGGAACCCTATTACTGTGAGTCTGTGGCATCCGCCTCTCCCCGTCAGTTCACAGATCCATTCCCTCTTCCCAAATCCCGGTCTCCCCTCTCCGACCGTCCGACGCCGTCCGCCGTCGCTCTCCTGCACGTCCTGTACATCTTGCGGGACCGCGACGTCCCTGACTCCCTGCCCCCCGAATTCTGAAAATACTCCAGTCCAGGCCGCTCCGCCGCCCGGTAAGTCCTATTCCTGAATCAACGCCCAAAAAAAGATGCCTAATACAAACCTCAGCTTTTGATGAAACGAAACTGCATCCTTAAATTTCTGAGGCAATGCGACTTTGCACCAATTTGTAGCTTTCGTATGCATTGTGTGCTGTGCTGATGCCTTTCACCCTCAATTCTGTGACTGCATAGAGATTATTGTTTAGGCCACATGTACTTGTTTTTGAAATATATTCTTGGTTAACGTCTTGCCAAAAAGTAAGCTCAAGAGTCTAAGTGTGAATTTTATTTTTTTAAATGGGTTTTCGGATATCCAAATAACGGAAATCGGTCGAAGCGGATGTTAAGTGTTGCGTGCGCATAAATTAATAACCCCTTTCATAAACCCTTCCCTAACTCACAACTTTTCACTCTCCCCCTTTTCTCCTCGATTTTGGAAGAGATCAAAGGTAATTTTCTCTCCCATTTTTTTTTCTTACACCTTCTTTTGGGAATTTCTGATGGTTTTATATTGTGTATTGCTTTTATGTTCTGTCTTATGTGTAGAAAAAACTTCTAGTATAGCTCTCTTTGAATTCTATTAGAAATATTATTCTTTTTTTTTTGCGAAATATATTTAACTTGTTATCTAGTTGGATTTGGTTTCGGGCGGGGAGAATTGAGCTCATAGGTTTTCTTCACCAGATTATAATTTGAAAATGGAAAAATTCGTTATTGTAACTAAAAGTAGATAATAGCTTAGTAAAACGGTGGAGAGTAAGCAAAAATTGGATCTTTTGTTGAGTTAAAGCTGATGAAGGATCGCTCATCATAATGAATTGTCAAAAAATATTTCGAATAAATATGAAATCAAGAATTTGAATTGGGCCTTACGTATGCAGAGTTTATATCAATAGTTATGGTGATTGTTCTAGTACAGAGGTTTGTGCAACAATGTCGGAATTAAGTGGTGTTTGAGCTGATCAATCATTCAGCAGTTTGATGAGAATCTTTATGGGCTAAGAATTACCTCCTCATCATCGTGTATCCACTCCTGTAGGCTTAGATTCCCTTCTTTAATGGGGATCTTGAAGGGCCAATGGTTAGATGGGAGATGGGACTGAAGGGAATATTGTTGGCAATTAAATATATTTTTAATTCTGTGTGCAATCATCCGTAGAATGCAATGAAGCCATGTCCATTTCTTGCTGTTTACATTTGGTTCATGTTAGATCTGGAATGCCTTGTAAGGCTACTCTCAAATCCCGTAATGCTTATTCTGATCCCGCCTTCAACTCATCATATGGCATGGCTGTGCTTATGCACTTGCATTAAGGAAAATCCGGTGGGCTTGATAAACTTTCGATGCCTGCCTAATGCGCTTCTGGATGGAAGCAGCCTATCCAATCCCATTAAATAAAGGATATATAACCCTTAAGGAAAGCAACTTGACTGGTTGGAGAGGAGTACTATATTGAATTTTATCTTGGTGCCTATTTCACCATATCCCATGCTACTAGAAAAAAAAGGTTCTGAGCCTCATCCAACCTAACTGCAAATTCTCTCGACCTTTACATCTCTATCCCACCGCTTTATCCTGTCCCCCTTTCTGGCTTTCTAAAGAAAGGGAGATTCGATAATTGGAGCATTGGATTGTATCTAGCTTACTCGAACTGTAAGGAATTTCTTTTTCATGAAGTTCCACCTAGGTCCTTGCTCTATTCTATGTTTAGGAACATGATAATTGCTTGATGAATTAGTTATAAGTTCTTTTACTTAGTTTTCTGGAGCCTGGTTCCACCTACCGAACCAAACCTAAGCTACTCGTCTCTGCTACATTCTCTTGATTTGTTCTTAATGATTCATATAAAATACCTTTAACTTGATGGGATTGACCAACATGGTTCAGTTAGTAAAATATGGTAATATAAAATTGTACTCCATTTCTGCTACCTTTGTATCTTTTTAATTGTTTCTCTCATTGGATAGTGTCTCAAGAATGGCACATTTAGGTTATTTTCTATGCTTTTTACTTGCTGTAGATGGGTGTCGGATCTTCAAGTCAGAACTCTTCCGCTATGGTGGCCATTAAATCACAGGAAGACCAAGGTTCTGCACCCGATTTAAAGCCAAAGAAGAAGATCTGTTGTGCTTGCCCCGAGACTAAGAAGCTGAGGGATGAATGCATTGTGGAGCATGGTGAATCTGCTTGTGAAAAATGGATCGAGGCTCACCGCAAATGCCTTCGTGCAGAAGGCTTTAATGTTTGAAATCTGAATGAACTTGGATAGTTGGAAACATTATGATACATTTTTTGATTTCACAGGTTACAGAAAATAGAGTTATTGAAACTAACTTTATTTGAGAATAAGGAAAACCACAAATGGTGTTAAACTGTTCTATTTTCTCTGTATTGAGAAATTTATGAAGTGATAATGTTCATATCATCTCTGGTGCACTTGAAAAATCCTGTCTTCATTATGATACTTTAGCCTTTATGCAATTACTGCTATTTCAGTGCTATGTCTGATTAGCGGCAGAATCAAATTAATCGTTCCTGGACGATACTTCACAGTTGATGCGGGAATTTGGCAGGTAATTTTCGGTTCTCATTCAATGTTTATGTAGTTATGATATTTCAGAGTTGTTTCCGTCTTAGAAAAATAAGATGATGATATTTGGATATCCAAAGTCGAGATAAAGTTGATATACAGTAGTAGTCTATGCATTGGATGTGAGAGAGAGTAGTGTTAAATTGTTAATTCATTGAATAAGGCGAAGGTGTAAGGATACAAAGGGACACTAGCAGACAGAAACTTATTCAGTGCTATAGAGGATTACATTATGATAAGAAATCTAGTGTCCCCATTTGGTGATGGCCTCAGTGGCTGCAGGTGCAGTCGGTGCAGCTGCAGCTGCTGCCGCACTTGCACTTGCCGTCGTTCTCCGCAGCAGCCGGAGCATCCATCACCATGGTGTAGCTGCAAAACAACAAAATATTCCAACTCAATATCACCTATGATAGGTTTTGTTTATGTAATTGCTTGTCTTGATCAACTGTATATACCTCTTCTCGGTCTCAATGATGTCGGCTGTGTACCCATTCTTCCTGCAATATACATAACATGAGCACTCGGTAAACATTTTCATGTTATATTCTTATTGTGAAGCTGCATGCTCTAATCTTTATACATAAAACATCAAGTATTGATGTTGAAGAAAAAGAAAAGGATTATTACCCGCACTGGGATTTGTCAGCGCAGTCGCAGCTTCCGCACTTGTCAGACATGATGATGCTGAGGTTGAAGACGAAGTTAAGATATATGTGTGTATGGATTAAGTTTTGATTGCTATATTTTCATTCTCTGCGGAGGAGCTGCCTATTTATAGGTGGTGGTGGTGGAGCGACTGCGGACCACGCGCATGAAAAAGGTCACAGATTCTCCTTTATCGTCTCGTCTTTCCCATTTCTGAGCTTTCTCATTTTCGGAAATTTCAACATCTTACTTCACTTCATATTCTGCGTACTCAACTTTTGTTTCTTTGTGTTCTATTCTTTTAGGATAAACATATATCTTTGTATTCCTAACAATATAAAATATATCTAATTTGTCATTTTCGTCCGTCCTCATAAAATATATTTAATCTATTTTTAGTAAGTTTTTCATAAAATTGGACCTTTGCTCCACTCACAATACATTCAACTATTTTATTAAAACTCGTGTTATTTACAAATGATTATTTTTTATAAGGACGGAGGGAGTACTAATCTTTGTAACAACGAACTATCTAGATTATCTATAAGAAAACCAAAATTAATACTCCATCTAACAATATTTTAGGAGCATGAAGGTTGATCAGGTGTGCTGGAGGATGATGCAGAGTTACCAAAAAAAGAAAAGGAACAAAGACAATGAGTGCATCTATTTCCCCCTAGAAGAATTATATATGCATACAATATCATTGAAGAAAATGTTTAAATCTTTTGTAGTAATTTGATAAAATCTAAATAGCGTGATAGTATTAGAAACAATTTCAAACATTTTGATATTTTCTTGTATCTATTCTCTAATGTTTTTCTTAGGGGTGTAATCGAATCGAGCTGAACCGAATAGTAGTGTGCTCAAGTTTAGTTTGTTTAATATCGAATCAAATCCCGAACTTTGTTTACCGAATACTTTGAGGCTCAAAAGCATATACGAACTTTCTAAATTTATATTTATATTTAAAATATTGATTATTTTCTTTTAAAAATAAATTATTTCATTCAAAATAATAAATATGTTAATTATTTTCTTATAACAAACAGAGATAATTAGAGATTTAGTATAATTATTATTAATTTTAATGGATAAATATAAGTTGTATTTACTAATAATTTATATTTTTCAAGCTAATTCACTTAACGAATTTGTTCACGAGCTAACGAGTTGAATACTACTAAGCTCAAGTTTGATTCGTTTATTTATCAAACTTTTTTAAACGAATTTGAACGAGCCTTTTTCGAGTCGAGCTCCGAATAATTAGCGAGCGCTTGATTTATTTATTAGCCCTAGTTCTTCTTTCTACTTATTCTTTTCGTTTCCCCTTTTTCCTGTTTTGAAGCATATAATTTTGTGGGTACTTTTCCAAAATATACAAACTCATAAAGTAATTTAAGATCCATCCGTCTCTCTTTAAATATTCGGTTGAGTGAGGAAACAAGGACAATGGTGTTATGGTGATATCACTAATATGCTACCCAACTTTTAAGAGGAACAAATTCTTCATGATTTTAAGCCAATCATGTCTTTGTCTCTACTTTTTTAAATTGCTCAATGGTCGTCGAATTCTTTATTTTGTTATTTCTTTTTCCCATTATCTATTTTATATTAAAATCGGAATATGTTATATTTTCTTTTTCTTTTTTATAATTTTATTCTTTTCTAAGCTCATGTAATTCTGTTAATGAAGATATACTCAATATGTATCTTAAATTAAAAATACGACAAGAACTTTA
The DNA here is from genome assembly GCF_028751815.1 of Salvia miltiorrhiza. Classification (NCBI taxonomy): domain Eukaryota; kingdom Viridiplantae; phylum Streptophyta; class Magnoliopsida; order Lamiales; family Lamiaceae; genus Salvia; species Salvia miltiorrhiza. The sequence goes on along the minus strand of NC_080388.1, from coordinate 31,183,433 downwards.
ATTTGATATATTATATATAAGGCTTAAAATGAAAAAGTTATGATTATTTAAAATTATAAAGAAAATTCATATATATATATATATATATATATAGTTAAAATGAGATTATATTTGAAAATTAGATTATTCGCTCATCAACCTATTTTAATTGAATATTTAAAAATAAATTAAAAAAATCACAATTATAGAATTTGATATTATGAAAAGCAAAAAAAAAAGATTTAAAAAAATACTAATAAAAAAGAATTAAAAATAGATTTATGCAAAAAAGATGAGAGAGGAGAGATAAATTTATAAAATTTTAATATTCTAACAAATTTACTTTTTACATTTTAAATTAAATATTTACACAAAATATATCAAATTAAATCTCTTATCATGATTTTTAATTTGATATGAATATTAAATATTTTATAATTAATCAAATTTCACAATTTTGGAAATAAATAAAACAACAAATAAGAAGTTAAGGAAAAGGAAAAATAGTTTACACATAAACATTTAATTTAGTATAACTACAAAATTGTCATTCAGTTTTGAAATTGATTTGAAATTAATTTCAAATTGAAAGTTGCCTTTTAAATATAGTATAGATGTACAAATGTCATATCCTATTTATGTATTGATAATTTTAAATAAATAATTTATAATTAATGTTACAATGACATAGCTCATGATAACAAATTAATTTTAATAGTTTAATTGAATGCTATAACTTGGGGTTATTGTCAGAAAATACCAAAAGTTTGATAATTTTCTGGTTTAATAATGTCTTTTATTTTTTTCCATAAAATACAGGATTTTATGATTTATTTTAAATCGCCCCACGTCAAAAGATCTCACCTAAATCCAATATGATGTCACAGTGAGAAATAACAAGTCGTAAATTGCTTTATTATACCCTATAATTGGTCTACGGATTTACTTAAACCCCCTAATCAGTAGATTATTCTTATTGGATTTGAGCGAAATCATCCACAGTGGAACGATTTAGAATCAATCTTAAATTTATGTATTTTTTACAAAAAGAAAACGTCATGATATAAATCAAAAAATTTGCAAACTTTGAGTATTTTCCGGCAATAACCCCTTATAACTTCTATAGTGACATGTAATAAATTTAAGAAGATTTACTTATACACAATTAATAATTTATTATATATAAATGATATATTTCATACGATAAATGTGTATATGTATTTATTGATTTTAATTTATAATGGATAAGATATTATAATCGATGAATGTTCATTAACTTAATCTAATATATATCTATAATATAGAAGGGGCAAAAACATCCGAATAATATATTTGGATATTTTGATGGATATTTTAACTAGTTAATAATGATCGTTGATAAAAATATTTTGTTAGTTGAAATATTGGTCATTGATTTGACTTGCATACAACTATAAAAAGTCATTTTTATTTGAATCCTTGTAATATTAGTGAGATTTATTTTGTATAAGTTTAAAAAGTTATAAATTTTATCTTTTAAGTTATGAAAATATTACTAATTTCATTACAATTGTATAATATATATAAAAAAAAAAAACATCCAACTTCAAAAAATATAAATTACAATTCTCACATTTCTACAAAATCTCTATGCACAATGAAGTAAAAACTACAATTCTCACATTTCTACAAAATGACCGTTTCCCTTACAATTCATACGTTTTTCTTATTAAGAATTATATTCTATCCACGAATCTGAAGTTCTTTTGTTACGAATTATGTTCTGATTAGGCAAATTTCAAGTCACAAGATCTAATGGACAAAATTTATTTTTATTTTATTCACTTAAAAGTGTTCTTATTATATATATATATATATATATATATATATATATATATAAAGAGAAGTGAATGTAAATAAATTCATTTAGAAGTATAACATGGGAAATTATGGGAAAATGTATAATTAAAAATTGAATTAATACTAAACCGCTACCTAACAATAAATCCATGTACTCCTACAAAACGGTAGCCTCCAAACAAACCAACAAATCAATACTTAAAATATTTTTAATTGGTGGTTCTAGAAAAATATTTTTAATTACTTATTCGATAAAAAGAAACATATACTAGTTCTTTAAAAAAGAAAAAAAAGAACTACACTCAATATTTCATCGAAACTGAGTTGTGGTTCTAAGAAATTATATATGTAATATAACTATTACCTGTAAAATATTTAAGAAATTAAAAATTACTAATGCAATAAATTATAGTGCTATGATTAAGTTATAATTAATTTATTGGGATTATAATTGATACACAATCTTAATGGTTGATTAATCTTAAATTTCAAATATTTTACATATGTTGATTAAATATTCAAGAAAGAATAAATAAATAAATATTTTAAAGTCTATTTTAATCATAAATCTTATTAATATAAATACTTTAATAATTTTTTAAATATGTATTGAACAATTTATTTACTACATTTTATCCGTATGACTAACAAATATAAAATATTTAAAAGATAAAAAATTAAGGGTTAATTGCATATAAATTACTGAACTTTCAACAAATTATCATTTTGCACATGAACTTTAAAATCTTTATTAAAATTATTCAACTATTAATTTCTTCTCATTTTGCATATTTGTCGATAGACGGCTGGATACGCCAGCTCTGCTTATTTCCCTTATTAAAATATAACTTCGCTGGATATGTCAGTCATAGATTTAATATTCTAATAGCATTAAGAGGAAGGAACCCAGTTTAGACCAATTATCCTAGATACGCTAGTAATAAGTAATCCACCAATTTATTCCTACTACGAACATGGTAGCTTTATCACTAACCAGCCCTATTCCAACAATTACGGATTGGAGGTGCTAATTGACTGTAATCCAATTAAATCTAAGTTGATAAGGCTTAAATAAAATCGGAATTATCTTTAAACACAAGAAATTAATCGGAATCAATATGAACCAATTTTAAAACCAATTAAGTCTCACATATTGATAAATTAGTGTTTCATTATTCTCACCGAATTAAAAGTTTAGCTACTCATGATTAAACTAAGAACAATAAAATAAATTAAAGCAAACATGAAACAATAAAATAAATTGCAAGAAAAATAAAAGTCACCATTTTAGAAAATAAAAGTAAAATCGGTTGTCCCAACTCCAATTCCTCGATCCAGCCGCTAATCTCCCAACTCCAAAAGCAAGAAAAGTAGTAATTGAATTCTCTAAACTAATAGGATTGTAAAAACAAAAGTCAATTGATTAAACTTGATCTCTAAAACTTGCGGCTCTACTCAAAAAAACTAAACTAATCACCTATATATGTATGTAAAGTTTTGCGACTACCCTAATCCAAAACAAACTAGGGGAATTAAACCCTTAAGTGGTCGATCACCCCCATAAAATGGGCTTCTCGGCCCTTACAAAAATAAAGTCCCAAAAAATAATTAAAAACAAGAGTTTTAAGCTTAATTAAATTTAGAATAATTAACTCCAAGCCCAATCTCTAATTCATTCTTCAAAAGCACACGAACTTTATCAAATTCACACCATTCTTGAGCTTTCTTCATCAATGAGTCTCCAACTCCGATTCATGCAATTCCTGCGCCAAAACACCACAAACTTGGTAATATCAAATAAAATCACACGATAAATAACTCAAATCTAGACAACTAAATCACACACATCAACGTATTTGAACAATCTCCTATTTTTAATGATATCATGGAAGGTCGAGCATCGAAGGTTAGTTATACATCGTTAATGACCATTAATATAATATGAAATATTATCTTACTGATGGCATATATCCTTGATGGACGGCATTTGTCAAACCTATTAATTATCCACAAATTGTGAAGCACTATATAATATGAAATATTATCTTACTGATGACATATATCCTTGATGGGCGGCATTTGTCAAACCTATTAATTATCCACAAATTGTGAAGCACTAATTGTTTGTTAAACATCAAGAGGGTACTCGAAAAATGTTGAACGAGCATTTAGCATTCTTCAAGCTTGTTTCACTTTTATTAAGTGACTATGTCTTATTTGAGATCGTGATATGTGGGAAAAATAATACTCCCTCCGTCCGTCAAAAGTGGACCACTTTTACTATATCCGGCGTCCGCAAAGAGTATACCACTTTCTTTTTATAGAAATGGTCCCACCATTCACTTTAATCTTTTATTCTTACAAACACTCTTTATTTACAAAAAAAACCACCTCAAATTCAATTTCAACAACACATCTCATAAAGTGGTGGGACCCTTTCTCCACTACATCAAAATTATCACCAATTTTATTAATTCTCGTGCCTAGCCAAAGTGGTCCACTTTTGGCGGACGAAGGGAGTAATTGGTTACTTAATTATGCACAATATTATAATGGAGATGAACGACACACTTACCTAAATTATCGCGATCCCACATAATTTATGGAAGCTCGACCTACACTAAATAGTAAAGAAAGTGGAGATGGGGAAGAAATTGTTGATCCAAATTTTGAATTTTCTACTGAACAAATTACAAGTCTATTTAGTTAGATGTATGACAAATAGGGCATAACTTCGCAATAGAAAAGCTCACATTGTTTTGAAAAATAACCTGATTGAGCACATGCACATTTGACAAAAAATCGACAATAGTAACTAAATAGGTAATTTTTCATTTATTTGAAGCATGTTATTCGCTAAAGTAAGTCAACTTAAATCATGTTTTGGGCATTGGATCATCGACAGCAAAGCGTAAGATCCTTTTTTTTAGTTATTGGTGTATTCTATTTCTGACCTTTTATATATTAAACATTTTTTGTGCGTGTCTATGTTGTGCAAGTTTCTCTTTTATTCTTCTTTTTATTCTTGTGTTTTCGTCGAGCACTTGGTAGGCCCCTCTTTGGCAACTGTTTGGACGTGAAGTGCCTTGTACTAACACAATAAAATGACATTTTCTTTTTATACTATTGAATATTTTTTTCTTCTTTTTATTTTAGTGATTAGTTTTTATTATTTTGATATATTATTAACTTATCGGTCAAACTTTAAAATAAACACTCTAAAATATTATGTGAGTGCGATTTATGGGTAATATAGTTAATACCAGATAGGATCCTCTGTCCCACTATTTTATGTGTATCACTCTTAATTTATCTATTTTATAATTATTTTTTATAAAAATAAAAAATATTATTATATTATGAACTCTAATTAATATTTATAACTAAAAATTGAAATTTTAAAAAATTATATACCCTAACTTTGAATTAATGAAGCCAAATAATCAATTATTAATTCAAATAAATATAAAAAAATAATTATAAACCCTAATTGAATGAGTGAACCCTTGTTAATTCTCCTTCCGTCCCATGAATCTTGACACATTTGGTTTCGGCCCGGGAATTAAGGAGTTGTAAATTAGTGTTTTAAGTATTTAGTTAATAAAGTATAAAAGTGATAAAATATGAGAGAGAATGTAATAATTATTACCTTATTTGGAAATGTGTTAAGATTCGTGGGACGGCCCAAAAAAGAATACATGTCAAGATTCGTGAGACGGATGGAGTATCTTTTTATAATATTAAAGCATAATAAATTAAAATTGAAGAAAATATAATTAAAAATTATAATAAATTAAGAGTGGTGCACGGTAGTACACACAAAATAGTGGGACAGAGGATCCCATGTCTTATCTCGCTAAGGCAAAAGTCTTATGTTCGAGTCCACTGTCGCACGGTCTTTTTAAATATTTGTTTCTCGGAAAAAGTAGCAAATAGCCCCCTATCATACAATCCCCAAACACGTTTACCTCCTTATCTTTTAATTTTGGGCTGTTAGCCCATCAACATCTCATAAAGAGTGCAAAATGCTCCCTGCTCTTAACGGACACTTAACACCATTAAGTATTTTTCATTTTTTTATTTTTTAAATGAGTCCCACTAATGTATTTCTTAAGCAAAATACACTCCTGCAAATAATTATACGCAAACCTCAACCTTAATTAATAATTAACAACTACCATTAAATATAAATTCACATATTTGGAGAATAATCGACGAGTACGCAAAGATTAAAATATGCATAAAATTGTTGCGAATAGTAAATCTGGCGCACTAGCCACAAATTCCTGTAATCTCATATCCAAAATAAAATAAAATACATATAACAAAAACTATTGAATTCTCACTTTTTCTAATCAAGGGTTTCTTGATAAAAATTAAGCCACGAAAACTTGTCTGCTTTTACAAAGCTTGAGATAACATTTTCAGGATTATATCAAACATTGAAGCACACAAAAAAGGAAGTTCTTTCTTCCTAAAATACGGATAAATGATCAAGTATTGAGCCCCCAAAAAATAAAGAAGTTCAATCTTCCTATTACATAAGCACAATATGAATTCTCATTTTCACTGACTAGCTAGGTTTTTTTTTTTTTTTTTAAACCTGCTAGGTTTTCTTATTGGATAATAGATATCATCTCACTACATGAACATAAATTTAAATTTACCTCTCTCTCTCTCTCTCTCTCTATATATATATATATATATATATATATATATATAATTAAGAAATTGGTTTTTAATTAATACAAGTTATGCTTTATTTTTATATACTCTATATTAATTGGTACAATTTTTTTTTGTTTATAATATGTATGTATATTAAATCTAATCTAACTTTAATTGTTACAAGAATGCAGTGAAAGTGTATGTGTGTGTATTCAAAAATGATTTTATTTAAAAAAAATATTACAAACATTTAAATTTAAATTCAAAAAATATTTATATGCTTAGTAAGAAATATTAGTAAGAAATTAAAAAAAAAAAAACTTAACGGTGTTAAGTGTCCGTTAAGAGCAGGGGGCATTTTGCACTCTTTATGATATGTTGAGTGGCTAACAGCCTACAATAAAAAGATAGGAAGGTAAACGTGTGTTAGAGGATTGTATGATATGAGACTATTTGCTACTTCTCCCTTATTTCTCCTATCATGTAACACGTGAACTTTAAATTAATTGAGGCAACACGTTAACTTTAAATTAATTGAGGTATTTTGGATTTGAAGTGAACAAAAAATGGCTTAATTAACTTATAGATTATGCGACGAATTTCAAACTTAGATATTTGTGATTATAAGTATCTATTGGTTGAAACGTGGTTTCATGTCCATTACAAAACTAAAGTAATTAAATTAAAGTTATAAAGCCCATCCCGATCGATTTCTTCAGTCTATTCTTTCCTGTTTTCGTTATTATTTTTCCCTTCCCCGCTTTTCCTGTTTTAAAGATGAAATGCGAAATGATTAAATTGATAATGTAACTTAATTAAGATCCATTTTTCCCTTTTAACATATTTGAGCGAATTCTTCACAATTAATTTTAAGCTGATCATGAAAATGGCTCAACTGTGGTCGTTGGAATTCTTTGTTTATTAAGAGGGTGTTTGGCTGAGTTTATAAACTCTTAAGAAACTTGAAACATCTTGTAAGCTGTTGGAGATTATAAGCTCTTTAAATAATTAAGCTTAGCCAAACACCCACTAAGTACTTTATATATATCTTTTTGCCGTATCTTGTAATGGATACCTCCCGCGCAATGCATTGCGAGGGAATCAACAAGAAATCTGTGCTATCAAGTTGATGAATTTCTTTTATGAAGAAATTAAAGGATAATTTTCTTTCTTATTGAGTGCATGTTCTCTTGATTAAGAGAGAGAGAGAGAGAGAGAGAGAGCATATATATATAATATGAATTCATTAAGAAAGGGAAAGGGAGGGTAATAGTTTAGGACATGGGAAGTAAGTTATTGAAAGATTAGATTACATGATAAGATTAAGATATGGGCAGCAGCCCCAGTCCCTTTTCTGCTATATATCCATCTCAGTGGGCGCAGGTGCAGTCGGTGCAGCTGCAGCTGCTGCCGCACTTGCATTTGCCGTCGTTCTCAGCGGCAGCCGGAGCATCCATCACCATGCTGTTGCTGTTGCTGCAAAATATATATTCCATTTAATTCAATATGTTTTTGTTTATGTGTTGATCAACTATGTATATACCTCTTGTCGGTCTCAATGATGTCGGCTGTGTAGCCGTTCTTCCTGCAACATGCATAACATAACATAAGCAATCAAACTCACAACCTATTTCAGACAGATACATAAGATTCTTTTTCTTCTAAACAAGATCAAAATGATGTTGAAGAAAAAGAAAAGGATTATTACCCGCACTGGGATTTGTCAGCGCAGTCGCAGCTTCCGCACTTGTCAGACATGATGATGATGATGCTGAGGTTGAAGACGAAACTCCAAGTTAAGATATATGTGTGTATGAATTATGTTTTGATTGCTATATTTTCATTCTCTGCGGAGGAGCTGCCTATTTATAGGTGGTGGTGGTGGAGCGACTGCGGACCACGCGCATGAAAAAGGTCACAGATTCTCCTTTATCGTCTCGTCTTTTCCGTTTTTCATTTTCGGAAATTTCAACATGATATTACTTGCCTTTACTTGTAAACGAGTTAGTATATTGTGTTTTACTTTTGTTATTGGAATATATGTACATGCGCCAGTTTCGGTGGATATGTTTCAATTCATTTTACTTATAATGTGTATAATAATTTCAATGACATCACAATTTATGGATTATTTTGTATGTAAAGGAGAGATGAGGTTCGATCCCAATTCTTCTTTCTTTACTCATGAAAAAAATAAAATTTATTTTTTGAGAGGAAAATAGAATTAGAGCATTGGCAACGCCTACACGATAGCAGCTTACTCGTGTAAATCTGCTATCGTGTAAGCGATGCGGGCCGAACTTACACGAGGGCTACACGTTCTATTGTGTAGCCCTTTAAACGGTTGAAAATAGGCGCGTGTTTTACACGCGCCTTTAAAAAAAAATCGATTTTTGAATTTGAAAATTGCTTTGACTGCCTCGGTCTCCGTGCCAAATTTGACCATTCGAATTTTTTTGTTTCTTCTCTTTATATTCTATCTTCCTTCTTCTTCCTCACTTTCACTCCACAATTCTCCTCATTCACTCCACAATTTTTTTGTAGGATTTGTTTTTATTTTATTAAATTTTATGTAATTTTTAGGATTTCAAAATTAATGCAATTTAAATTTGAAGTAAATTGTGTAATTTAAATTTATGAAATTAAACTTAAATGAAAAATGGAAAAATCAAAACTAATGCTATCATGTAACCCCAATGCAGCATCTTTACACCATGTGATCCTCCCTCATAAAGTAGGCTATCATGTAAGCTATCATGTAACCCCAATGCGGATGCTCTTATGATAGTCTCGTTTTACATATTCCGACAAAAATAACGGTAAAGATCGACGATAGTTATGTATTGAAAAACTATTTGTTAAATATAATAAAATATAAAAAAATCAAAATACATACATAACGATTCAGTATATTCTATGATAACTGACACAACTATTATGTATAAGAACTATAGATAACAGTATCCAAGCATTACAGTTGTTATGTATAATAGTTTAGATAACGATAATTTAGTGTTACGTATGAGCGCATAGTATATGATTTTTTGGGACATAGATACCGTAAAAATTTCTACTATGTATGAGCAAAATTCTGACAGTGAAATCATTATATTTTGATAAATGACATCGAAACTAGTAAGACTAATGAATATTTTAATAATATCATTAATTATAAAATATATTACTCGTGCCTATAAAATGAGCACACTCTCAAATACTTGTATGTTACCTTTGAATTGAATCTTTGAGATTTGAAGTGGACTTCTTCTATAGATTATATGAAGTACTATTTCAGTATATAAGGTTCAAGGATTTTAACTTGTTTTGTATTAGTTAGTATGAAACTTGTGAGAAAAAAATGGTTTTCCTTTTTGAATTGAGTCATTAATTATTAATGAAACTGTTGAGAAAAGAAAGTGAATTATTATTAATGGGAGAGATGAAGTATCTAACAAATCAATAGTTATTTAAGATCTATATGCCTCCTTATAATTATTCGGATAAGTGGTGATATGGTAGTGACTAGTGAGCTTCAACGAGGAACAAATTCTTCAACAATTTAAACCCATCACGTCTTTGTCCACACTTTGGAATTGCTCAGCACTGGTCGTTCGAATTCTTTTTCGTATTTTTTTAATTAACCAATCATACTATTATAATAATAATAATATCATCTAAAGTTGAAGTTTATGTTGCATTTGGTAGTTTTTTAGAGGATTATGCTATTCTAGTAAGATCATTAAAGTTACTTGATATATACTGATGAAAAAATAATACTAATAGAATATTGCGTTACAATATTCAAAAATGAGAAAGACTTTCGGATTTGACAAAAAAAAGGGGTTTTGACAAATAAAATCATGAACTATTTTGAATTTGCAATTTTAACGTGATTTTTGAAGTGTGGCGAATTAAATCACTATTTTTTCAATTTTTTGCAATTCCATCCACCTAATTTTTTTCGATCGCCAGAATATTCAATTGGAGCTTATGTGAATTAGTAAAGACGACGTCTTTCTTGTTAGGCATAAATGATATCGTTTCGTACGATTTCAATTGAAAATTTCTCCAAATTATAAAGGCATTGTATTCTATATTTTGCACCATAATTTTCAATTTCTAGCAATTTTATAGAAAATAATGTCGTAACATAAATATTACGGTTTGGACGCTTTGGGAAAAAAGAAACGAGAGTCGTTTTCAAGGAAAGATTTGGGATATTGAGAGACTTGTTTTACAGATCAAGGGTAGACTTTGGAGTTGGAATGAGGTTTATAAAGTTTTGGAGTTGAGAATCCCTTTCACCATGTGGTGCTCAAAGGGTTTCAATCTTTCATTCTTGTTTTGATTGGCATCTCTTGTGTCTTGCTTTTCATCTCAATAAAAATTTAATTTTACTGATCAAAAAAAAAAAAACATAAATATTACGTGGCAAACTAATCCACGTAAACTCCAACTCTACAATACGACGATAAAAAAAAATTGGGGGAACAAAATTGCAAAAATTGAAAAGGTGGTGATTTAATTTACCACACTTCAAAAGTCACATTAAAATTGCAAATTCGAAATAGTTCGTGATTTTATTTGCCAAGACCCTCCAAAAAAAACTAATATTATTTTAAAATAGTACTAAGGCACGCAACTACTTTTATCTTCTTTCCCTCTTTTTAAATCTGAAAAGAATGGCGAATCTGATTATTGAAATAGACAATATCAAGGTTCTATTTTTTTGTTATTTTAATGGTTGAGGTCAAAAGGTTATGAGATAAGAAGGGTCCCAAGATGCCAACTGAATTTGATTGATTGAACAAAATGATTAGAGTTTTAATTATTTTACATTAAACATTGACCCAATGAATGAAGATTAAACGACAAATACAAATGCGTAAAGCACGTAACCATCTGAACTCCACCCATTGTCAGCTTACTAAAGCATAGGCAGAAACTTGAAGCAAAAAAACATATATTTAAGAGAAGACTCAAATTTAGCAAAATTAAATCCAGTAGCTCCTAATTATATCTATAAATTAAACAAAATTAGTGTTTTCATAATTGAACCACTGCTCATAATAATAATAACCGTCAATTATTTATTAATGAGTTTTAAGTATGAGAAATAAACTTTTTGATCCAGCCGGGCCTAGTCCCATTTTGTGAACATTGAGCCGGACATTTATATTTTTATTTTTCAACTAGTGAGGTTTCATTGTCAAATAAAGAGTAGCAATCTTTTTTGAATATATTCTCCCCAATCTTTTCATCTCTATCAATCCACCAACTTGATCATATCTTCATTTTATTTCTCATAATAGCCAAAACATTGTCGTGTGGGTTCATATGAACTAATCTTCAGTTTAGAAGTATTAAATAAAATTACTAGAAAAGCTAATGCCAACAACAAACTCCACCAATAACTAGTTAATACTCCTTGAACACCCATCATTCATTCAATAGGAGATATCACTATCTCCTCCCCATTGCATGCACGACATCCTCGTTGCAGGGCTCGAATGAGCTCACTCGAGGTGGCTCTGATACAATCCGTAACCTCTCAAGTCCATGTTGGGGGCTCGTCGCGTTACAACATCACAACAACAACATATGATTCTTTGTCTTCCATTACCCACTCAATATGTGTAGTATTCATCGCCACTGAACTACCCATGTTTGGTCGAGTGCTTTTGAAGGTTGGAAAGGGAATCAATTAATTGAATCCATTACTTATTGTTTGGTTTAAATAATAAGGTAACCATTACCCTTTATTACCTCTCAAAATATAGGGAAAACAAAAGAAAGTGAATTCCTTACTAATGATTCATTTCCATTGTTAAACCAAACACTCAATAAAAATAATACTTATTGTTATCATTTCACCCCTTTATTTGATTTCATTCCCTTTCCATTCCTCTACTTGAACCAAACGACACTAAAGATATTCGAGACTTAGAAACGGTGTAATAAACTATTTGGGAACAATATTATCCAAACTTATCACCTTTTTTCAAACGAAAAAAACTGTACATTATACACATTCACGCAATACAGACATCTAAAAACGAAATGTCCCTTATTAAAAACAACCAATTTAAGTTGATGGACATAAAGAAATTGGTTAGGATAGGACACCCAACCAATGGACCTCCATGTAAAAGGGTGTGGTCTTGTATTCATGCCTCTAATTCTCCGACTTCCCAAAAAAAAAAAGAAGTAACAGAAAAGTGTAGATTTTGGAACCGTCAATTTCTATTCGTATATCATGAACCGAACAAGCCAAGTGAAGATCACACTCATGGTGAGAGAGAGAGCGAAGTTAGAGAATCAAGAGCCATAGCTCAAAGATTAGAGGCTAGAGCACACTTACTACACTGGAGAGAAAAATGGATTGCAGTTCTGATTTACAGGAAACAAAATATGGTACTACAGTATAACAATACAAAATACTTGGTTTGAAGCAACAACAACAAGACCAAACTTTGTATACTTCTAACTGCATGACTATAGCCGTGATTAGGAGTCTTCAAAAGACCCTCTAAATAATAGGGCGAGGACATAGGTTTAGACGAAAAAATAGATGAAACAAACATACAGGACAAACAAAAAACAAAAATTTGAATCGGGCCAGAACTATTACTTGGTGCAGAGGGCAAAGTTATACTAATAGCGTACCATATCCTGAAGGCAATCGTAGAAGTGCGAGATATTGATCTTTTCTTTACCAGAATAAATAGCTTCTGCACTTCCACCATGTTCTCCCTGAGCAGCCATTTCCACAACCATGTACAGCTTTTTGAGGGGCATCTGGAATCACATCAAACCAAAATTAAATGGAAAGGCTCAGCTCGTATTTTACTAGCAAGGGTGAGAATAGCATGTCGAGTTAGACTTACATCATTCAATGCCTCTGCAGCAGACTCAACATCATCAGTTGAGAAAACATTAAGCTGCTGTAACACCTGAGAGGGAGGACACGAGGATGTCAGTAAATAAACACAATAAACGAGTAGGAGCTAATCTCTCAACATTCATTGAAGATGATTGCTAGCAGACCCAAATAAAAACATCACTATCATGCAAAGCACGGATAAAATCGAAACAGGACTGGTAGTTCGAAATATTATTAATGTCTGCACTCATTGTTTCCTCGCCTCTCCAAAGTAAAAATTTGAGAAGTTCTCTTACATAACAAAAAAGAGAGGAGACAGCTGACAATACCTTTTTGGCATCTTCTGTCTTCAGTGTTGGAACATTGTAGGTCACTGAGAATGAATCTCGAATACCAACTGATTCTAGAAAATTAACTTCACTTGTAGTCCCAATTACAAGAACTTTTTTCCCCTGAGTAGTATAAGATAATCTCTGAATTAGTCTTATCTAAACAAGTAAATTTATTTTTCCTTGTCTAATAAAGTCAAACTGATGACAGCATTGATCTATTATTAGAATACATGCATCCAGTGCATTAGTATCATCTGGTTTATTTCAAGCTATGAATTCAATAGATCTATTACCACTTTTTTACTCTAATCCCACTCAGTAAGAAATAAATAAAAAGAAGATTAAAAAACAAAAAACAAGATTGGAGTAATGCAACAAGCCATCATTTGCTGTTTACTCTTATTGTGGCAGTAAAGTTCATGGTGACAACCATGTTACAAGAGCTTCAAGTATCAACAGAAAATCATACAATTCAAATCAAAAGGAGAAACCAAACCCTAGTTCTGTCATTCACTGGAAAAATCAATGTCTGGTTCAATAAATTATACCGCAAATTTTAGGACATAACGAGACTGGAAAAATATTGATTTATTTATAGAGTTAATATAATTTTCACAAGATTTGGGACTGCTCAGACTTCCTCTGATATCACATTCGATCATAAGTGCAGAAAAGCATGGGACTGAAACATCATTAATATTATCTTAAAATATGTTGATACTTCTACACCAACAGGCATCATAAAAGCCATAGGCCAATAGCTTATATTTCTCCATTAACAAGGTAGTTGGACACTAAGGAAATCAAGAAAATATGAGCAATATGGCAACTGTGCTCTGTAATATCATAACTAACAGTTGGCCAAAACAACATACCTTTGGAGGAAGCCGTTTCAGAAGCACCAACAACGTTTGAGAGATTAAATTTGAAAAGCGAGGTCCAATGGCAACATATTCCAATAACCTACAAAAGTCAAAACATAGATGGAACAATGAGTGCTGAGTGATCCAATATCGTTCATCTACACTCTAAATTTACCTTTCGATGTCATCAAGGATAATTATGCTTAGTGGCGACCGATAAGCATCTTCAAATACCTATAAGGACAAGCATATGTAAAATACTCCCCAACCGAATGAATACATGTAATATTACATAAATGGGTAGTATGATATATGTGAAGTGCTTTCACAAGTGCGCGAGCTACACATGTGAAAAAGGGCAGACTGGTGAATGAACTCATGGGAACAATTTTCTTCACATATAACTAATATACTATATTGAAAGGCAGTGTCTATAGAAGGGCATTGAATGAAACCTTAACGATTTGAGCACATTTTGTAGGCTCACTGAGTCCAATCATTGTTTCAGCAGATATCTAGCAATTAGCCAGAAAAAGGAGACGAGTTACAAAGATAATTAGCATACTAACTGATGACTAGACAAGTATAACACAAAGTAAAATTGCTTACAATCTTCACATAAGGGAAATCGCTTTCAATACCGACTGTTGCTGCCATTGCAGTCTTACCACTGCCCAAAAGAAAAGAGAATTTACAAAGTACTCACACTCGGTAAATCAAGGGAACCCGAAAAGTTACCTTCCACTTGGGCCTTCTAGAAGGCAAGTAACAAGTGGACTTCCTTCACTAACTTTAACTTGTTCGGCTAAAAGCATGGTTCTTCGGTAAATATGATTGTGCCTTGTCCCACATTCCACAATGCCATTTAGTCTGTGAGAAACATTGATCAGCTGTCAGATGGAGACATGTCCAAAAGCACACA
Organism: Salvia miltiorrhiza; assembly: GCF_028751815.1. Classification (NCBI taxonomy): domain Eukaryota; kingdom Viridiplantae; phylum Streptophyta; class Magnoliopsida; order Lamiales; family Lamiaceae; genus Salvia; species Salvia miltiorrhiza. The sequence continues at coordinate 31,167,947 of NC_080388.1, read as the reverse complement.
TCACATTATGATGCATAAACAAAATACAAAAACTCCTTTTTAGGTGAATCACAGACTGATAGCCAGATAATTATAAATAAGGACGAAAACGGACTTCAAATACACCACCCCTGTGGTACATAATCTATAAACAACTAAAGCACATATCTAATCCAAACATAACATACTAAAAGAGCTTACACATGGGCACTGTATTCTAGGGAAATGGGAAGATGGAGGAGAGAATAATGAAACTATTTTAGGGTGAAAATAATTACATGAGGAAATTGTATCTCTATTCCTTCCCTTCAATAATAAGTGTCTTTTATCCCTTAATCAGGAAGGAAATTTCACTATCCATCAATATCTATTTGTTAAGAACTCTAATATTAGTATTAAATAGATTTAGATTTTTTCTCTTTCTTCAAAAATAAAAATAAAAAAAGGAATAAAACAAATGTATGCTAGTTATAGTTTGAGACAAAACTCATGAACCAGAGATGGAAGACCCAAGAAAATTTAAAATTAATATCTTAGACCACAAAATTTATACTTTTGAATACAAGCAAAAGTTTTGCAATAGTATTACTTTTGTGCTCAAAAGGAACACTATTATATTCAAAAGTATTACTTGTTGCTTTTGTCTCACAAGCCATACTAGTAATAGTTTTGTAGCAGATTCCTATAAGTACCATTTTCAGCTTAAATGAGTACCAGAATAATAGTTTCATAATGTTATTTTTTTTGTGAATACTCCGGCAGGATAGATATTTTAGGAACAGCTGCTTTTAATCCACTAGCTGGATGACAAACCAGATAAACGCTAAAGGCTATGATCTCAGAACAGGCAATCAGTTTTCTACAAAGGAAAAGTTGAAAATGCAACATGATCTGCAAATTATAGGAGATAACTTGATGGCAATCTGGCACTTAGAACATGGTTTAGAAATGATATAGTAACACCACAAATAGCACTTATAATGAAAGTTCCATGTTACAAGACATTTAAAATCCTTGGGAGTTCTATCACAGTAAATTCAACCATGAAACAATATCTTTCTCTCGGAATCTGGCAATACCTGCAACGTTCAAGGTCATCTGTTGAAGCTCCAAATGCTGGAACCACTTCTTGAACAGCATTCAGAAAATCTTCCATTGTAACTTTTATATTCTCTTCATCGACAGGTTTTGTAAGATCCTCCATATTTAGTTGCCTATTCAAAGCATATGAGACTGCACTTTTTACTACACCTTCCAGCTCTGCTCCACTGTAGTTCTTTGTCCTAGCAGCTGCATCCAGAAAGAACATTAATGCTCTAAACAACTCCTTAAATAATATAGCAGAGCCATATCGATCACATGGTCATGGATTGATTGAGATTTGACACTTCATTACATCAGCTTCGGATAAAGAATTGTTAGTTTACTATTCATCTCGTACTTTGATTATGAGCGGTCAAACCTTATATTACAGTTGTACACAAGTGAATCCATACAATGACCGTCAAACCAAAGCTGGAAATGTTATGAACAAAAATCATGTAAACGCATAAAAACAAAGTTACTGAAATAGCACTATAAAGTGACTAAGGTAATAATGGCAACGTAAACCGAAGAAGAGCTACAAACTTAAGTGCACTACAATTTTCCCCCCAAAAAACTGTTTATCTATTATATATATACATATATATATAGGGAGAGGTTCAAATGAAACAGATTTAAAATGAGAACGGAGAATCATTCTCAACCCTTGGATCATGAAGATCAATGGTGGATGCATCGTCTTGATGAATGAATGCACCACTAGGTTCGAATTCTGGAGGGACCGAATTGTTTTTTCTTTTGCTCATTTTTTCCAAATACAGTAACTTACACGCCAGTGCAACGTTCTTAGTTCTCATTTTAAATGCGGTTTTCAGTATAACCAATAATGCACTTTCCTATATATATAGGGATTGGTTATCGTGAGAATAATGCACTTTCCTATTAAATTTAATGCATTAAATAATGAAATTTTCGCTCCTCATGGGATTCGAAATTGAGTGTTGCATCCATCCCTCAAAGTGCTGCATCCACTGTAAATCTTAGTGATCCAATGGCTGAGAATGGTTCTCCATTCTCATTTTAAATAAGGGTTTTCATTTGAACCTCCTATATTATATATATAGGGTTAGGGATGTGATCTAGTGAGAATCATCCCTTTAGTGAGAACTAAGAACACATGCACAAACACATAAAATCCATGAAGAGATAGACAGATTGAACAAATAAATGTAACACATGCACAAGATTGGACAAATCACCAATGTGGTTGTACATGTGCTACATTTATTTGTTCAATTTGGCCATCTCTTGTTCATAGATTTTATGTGTTTGTGCATATGTTCTTAGTTCTCAATTAAAAGGCCATTCTCATGTAATCCTAAACCTATATATATATATATATATATATATATATATATAGGGATGGGTTCAAATAAAAACCTTCTGATTGTGAGAACTGGACTGAACCTATTGCTGAGTGTAGAGTTTAATATTTTATAGGTTCAGTGCAGAGTTCTACAATTTTCACAATAAGAAGATTTTATTGAGAAGTTCAAATGCGTCCACATGTATATCGTATAAAATAGGAACCATTTTCAACCCTTAGATCGTGAAGATCTATGGAGGATTCATCACTTTGATGAATAAATTCATGGTTCGAATCCCAGATGTGGCGAATTTTTTTTTTTTTTTACTAATGGTATTCGAACCCTAACAATGAGAATTCTAATGTATTACCCTCGTTAACACATTTGTTGAATGCGCTGTTCGTGTGTTACCCTCGTCAAAATAATGGTATTCAAGGGTAACATATGAACAATGGACAATTTTCTAATGGTATTCAAACCCTGAACAATGAAAATTTTATTCTCATTGTTCACTAATACATGAATAAATCAATGAAATCCATCAACCCAACATGAAAAACAATGCATTCAACTAATGTGGTTGTTCATGTGTTACATTGATTTGTTCATGTGAGGTTCATGTATTTCATGGATTTGCTCGTGTAATTCTCACCGGATCCCAATCCTTTATAGGGAAGGTTTAGGCTACAAATCCCTTTTAAAATACAAACTACGAACCCATGAATTTTATTTGGAATATGTATGAATTCAAAGAGCTTACATTTTTGTGCTGTTTGAATTCTATGTGATTTTCGCTGTTAAAAATCTTCTTTTTCTAAATAGCAGTTATACTTACATAGCTTATTGAATAACAGGCTGCTGTTCAGGGTGAAGGAAGGGAAAATTAGCAACATCAAAAGAATAAGTCAATATAAAGTGTTGGAAGCTCACTAACCAAGCTCTTCCAAATTCACATCTGGAGCAATAAATGAACTTTCTTTCATCTTGCTTGTATGAATTTGAAGAATCTGTAACCGACCATTTTCATCAGGAAGGCTGATTTCCACTTGGACTTCCAAACGTCCAGGCCTGAAAATCATGGGTCAAACTTTTTAACTTGGAAAATGCTATTTATTTGCACTGGGTCACTCCTTTTTTTCACAGAGGATTCAGATTATGATCATTGATACACAAAATGGATAAGAGAATCCACATTTATTTACCTCAGAAGAGCTTCATCAAGCAAATCTTTTCTGTTTGTCATTCCAATAAGCAAGACATTATTCAATGATTCCACACCATCTATCTAAAACAGTAAACTAGAGTTAGTCAAACAAATATATTAGCAGCAACTAAAACTGAAATGTCAACTTGAACTAAAACCACAAGTACCTTAGTGAGGAGTTGGTTCACAATACTGTCGTGCACGCCAGTCCCATCTCTAGTTGAACCTCTAGACTGAGAAATTCAAAAAAAAAAAGAAAAAAGAAGTTGAAATGAAATGCTATGAAGCGCCGACAATGAAACATCTAGTTTTCAGCTTAAAATTTCATTGTGGCATATTGGGAGGTGTGAAGAATGTTAAGCACCAGAAAGGAACCAATTTATATGTCACATGTGTTCAAATCAAGACTATATGTTCCTTGATGAATTTCAAAATTTGTTGGTGGGAGGGAACTGAAAATTGCAAAATAGTTCCCCGAAATGTTAAGTTACAGAAATCAGGCACTTATATGACCACCTAGAAAATCAGTATACAAATAGGGAAGACACAATAATTATTAATATGACTTCTCTTAATGCCCTACCCTACCTTACAAATTGCATCAATCTCATCAAAGATGATGATATGCAACTCACTCTGATCACCTGAAAAATGAAGAGAGAAATGAGTCAAGAAACAAAGAATTCATCGACATTTGCCCTAAAAAGAGTAACCAACCTTTGGTTCTTTGATCTTGCTCAGCATCAGCAAATAGATCTCTGACATTCTTCTCAGTTTCACCAACGAACTTGCTCAACACTTCAGGCCCATTCACAATCTAAAATTCCAGATTTAACAAGTTTCAAAAGGTGAGCAGTACAATATATAACGGGGCAGAGTACATATTAGGATTCACAGTTATATCAAGGTAGCCTCATGCCCTCAATTCATAGACAATGCCAAGTATCCTTCCAGAAAAGAATCAAATACATAAAACCTGGTAGGAAGCAATTAATATTCATGGACTAAAAATCATTAAGGTGGTTATCATATAAAAGAAATTACATTTAAGCAGTATCATTGATTTCAGAATTTACAAATAAAATAAATAAATAATGGAAAGATGCTTAAGGCTTAGGTGTCCAAGTTTTATGAAAGAGATATATTTAGTTTTTTTACTTCTCCTCAATGTCACTTACTTCAGTACCTTAGGTTATTTGGTCCAAAAGAAGGTATAGGCTTAGATGCAAATAGAAAATTACAAATGAATTTTGCTTCCTATTTCTTCCAATAAAGTTTGAAAGAATAAATTTACAAATTTGCGTAGGACAAAAGGAGTCCTATCGAAACAAGAACAATCAGCACAAACCAAAACCAGCAGAACACACGAATAAAGAATGTGTGTATACCTTGGGTTCCTTTCCATTCAACATTTTTCCAATCTGCCGAGCCATTAAAGTCTTCCCAGTACCAGGAGGTCCATAAAGCAGCATTCCTTTAACATGCTTGATGCCAAGTCTAAAAGAAGAGCATCAATATCACAAGCCGCAAAACAAACTTGAAGGCAACCACAAGTTGAGCCCTTTCATCTCACTCATGGTTACAGCTCTAGTAAAATATATGTAAAACTTCACAAGAATCTAGAATATGAACATTACTTAGAAGTCACATGTGCAGGGAAAACCCTGGAGGCAAAAGCTCTTCGGAATATATCAGCAAACTCCGCACTCAAACCACCTATACCAAATGATTGGAGATTGAACTCTTTGTGCCTGAAGATGTTGCTGTTAGTACCTTCCCTCTGGTTGACAATCTGCATTACCTCCGCAAAAGGATCATTTAACTCTATTGAACTTTACATATCATACAGCAGCAATAGCATAGTCCAAGAGGTCAAAAGGAAAACCTTTATTCCACTTGAATTTGATGCTTCATATACAATGAATGTGTCAGGTGATATCAACCCCCTCTCCATACCATAAGATTTTTCTTCCCCCACAGTAGCTTCAGTGACAGTGAAGATATATCCATTGCCATGATACTCAAATGTTACCCTCTGCCCAATTGTCATAACCTGCATAGACCAAAATATATCCTCACAGTATTTTAAAAGGCATCAACAATCATAACAAGGATGGATCTCTTCAGATATATAATTTCTGACTCTTCTTTCTCTCTTCAATTATATAAATAATGATTTCACTTTCGTATGCTTACACAAGTGTGTAACTTAGATCATTAGAGATGTCAGTTAATAGGATTATATTTTGACAACAACAAATAGTAGTTCCAGTCCAGGGCAATATTGTCGTCATATTATAGTTATTTTCTGTGAATAATAATTGTACCAGTACTAGTATATTTTATTTTATATATTTATTTTTGTGTCTTTTTCCTTTATGGGATTTTAAAGGTTAGGTGGGGGTTAGGGGTTAGGATAGCATGTGTATGCATTTCTTCTGCTAAATTTATTTTTTCCTAAATGGAGGAAAACAAATCTCTTTTGAAGTAGAATGTGGGATGGATTGATGTGGTTCCTCTACGCCTAGGCCACCAGAATATCTTAAATGAGAGGTTAAGTTGTACTTGTAAATTGCTGGAAGCCTGGGACCAATCGGTGAATAGCAATCCCGATACATAGGAAGCTACAAAATTGTAGTTCTCAGTCATTTTATGGCACCGGTTTTATAACTTAATTCTAATACGAAGAAGTTATACCCTGCATTACATTTTGCATTACTAAGAGATGTAACTCTAAAAGACTCAAAGATCCAAGGGAAGAAAACAAATCTTTAGGATATGTTGATTAACGCAAGGTGACATATAGCACAGACTGGAGGTAAGGTACTGCTGTTTCCAGTGAGGAAACATCAAAAGAAAGATTATTTGAAATGGAAAAGAAGAAGAATACAAAACTGAAAGTTCAATAAAAAATAAAAATAAAAAAATTAAAGACACCACTTTCCATATGAAGCAAACTTCAAAAGCATAAAAACACTAGCAGACCAGATAAAATCACACAAAAAACAAATTGCAGCTATACATGTATATTATAAATGTGAGGCAAGAAATGTAGCCGTTACCTGGTTCATGAATCTCTTGTGGATTTGCTGGGATAAAAGAACAGCATCCACCTACATGGTAACACAGTTTTCATTGATCGGATGCACCAAAGCCATGTGAAGTTGATGAGAGAATAAAAGCATTCCACTATATGCAAGTGCATAAAAAGATCAAGTAACAAAATAAAATTCTCATAGATGCAGTGACATAGAGCAGTAGGCAAAACCTAGAGAATAAAAGGAAAATTAATGTGGCTTGTAAAAGGTAATATACCTGTTCATCTCTTGCCCCCTTCTTCACAAACTCTAACTCAAGTCTCAGCATTGTAAGGTTGAAATCTTCAGGAGGAATGAATCTAAAATGTTTAGAATTAACTATCAGAATAAAAGTGTAAAGATAATGATCACCATCATCAAAGAAGCTAAATCCATTACCGGCTAACAGACACTGTATCCCCTGTGGAGACTTTTGCATGGCGACGTTGAATGGCATTAAAGCCAATATGTCCAGCAGGAATGCCGTCATGTCCAGTATATTGAAGTTAAGGCTACAGATTTATATTATGAAGATAACCACCATCTCATAATAATTCATAAAAGAGTTATCATGTCATAAAACAAACTACCAGCGGCAGTAGATACTCCGAAGCAAAATTATAAGAATAGCAGTTACAGAAGCAATAGTAAAGAAAGAATAAGACATACATTTGCATCATTTATCACAAGAGCTTCCAAAACAAAAATAGTGACCTTTAGCCATTGGGGATTAAAACTAAAATAAAAAGACATAAAAAAAAGTATTATACTTTTGAGAAAATACCCGAATGGTGGATTATCTCAGTTAATATCAAAGCACAAGTTTATAGTCTGCAACCAGCTAAGCAATCACTCAATTTTCAGGATAAAAAATAAATACTATAAATAAATAAATCCAATCGATGTGCATTATCAGCCCATACCAGTCACTCAGGTGAACCTCCATTAAAAGACACATGCAACTCAATGTTGCAGCGGTGAAAAGCCCAAATTAATAAACAAAATGTTCAGAATCTGGTCAAGAGGGAGGGGGGAATTCATGGCATAGGGCACTTATTCCAGACTCTGAATCAAGAACAATGAGCAAATCATATAACCATATCTATCCAGGCAATACCACTTTATCCGAATCACCAGCCACTGAATTCATCACTTAGCACAAATATGAAACAACGAAACACAAATTAAAAGCAAAATAGTTTAATCACATCAACTCCGGCACAATTTTCCAGTATACAAACCTATATTACCACGGACCAATACCGAAATTCCATCACATTTTCTAATAAAAACAGAAATTGAAACAATCATCCACTTCTACCGCCGTACTACAACACTAAAAACATCATCAGAATCAACAGCTCGACATAAAAGAAATGCGAGCTCGATAAAAAGGATATGCAACAGAAAGCACAAACACATCGCCGATCAAAGCGTATGCGTTCCCCGATCCAGGTACAACGAAATTCCGGAGATCAGCGGGGGAGCAGTAGGCGAAATTGGTGTAAGCGAGATCTTTCGCCGGCGTATTCGTCACAATCATCGTCGGCGCCATCGTCCCGATTCGCTAATCGAAAATGAGATCCGACTTGTGTAAATATTTGAAATTGTTACGATTTTAAATGCAATAATACTATCTCAGAAATCAAGGTTCCTTCCTTCCCTCTTCTTCAGTTCAACGTTTTTTATTCTATATGGATCTTTTCCTTCGCTAATAAGTCATGACGGATCGTTTATTTAGAAAGAAATGGATCTGCAGCTTGGGTTAACACTAGCAACTAATGCCACGTCATGTTGGGGTAATTTTGGTTTTTTCATTCATTCGTTTTTATTTTTATTTTTCATTTTTTAAATTTTACAAAAGGAAGAATATCATTAAATTATTATGTTGCGGGCCGACCCGGACCGAACCGAGCAACGGGTCCGATTCGGTCTGGGTCCGACCCGCTATAGAGGCTTTGCAGTTTCTTCACCATCTCATAATTACCTAATCACGTCGTTGGGATACGTATGTATATACTCAAATATTAATGTTGTTGTTTTGCCCCCACAGTTACTTGCTTCAAATTCAATGCTTAAATCAGAAATTTTTCAATAAGGTAAAAAAAAATGACCACCCCTCTCTAGTCCCTCCTACTATGGATAGAATCAAACCACGTAGGCACATTTTCAATTAGGTTTAGGTGGGTAAGTTATAAATTTTAATTTAAGTTTTTATTAATAATTGAATATTATTATAAATATTAAATATATACATTAAATATTAACTTTATAAGAGTATGTGTCAGTTCCGGGTTCGGCGGGTTCGACCGGGTTTCGACCCGGACCGACCCAAAAAAAAGTTCGGTTCCAAAAAATGGACCCAACCCGGACCGAACATATATAATGGGCCGGTCCGGTCCAGATCAACCCGTCGGTCCGGGCGAGTTCGACGGGTCCGGGTTGTGTTTGCTCACCCCTAGGCGTGGCGAAAGGAGCCCATAGCAAGCCAAGGTGGAGCGACAATTGGGGGAGGAGGGGTCGGCCGAGCCCAGTGTGCACCAGCTCCCGAGCCCCCATTACAAATGCTCTAAGTCATGTTTTTTCTTTTTTTGATGGGAGTAATAAGTACTCCATCCGTTCCAATATTATTGGCTCGTATCACTTTTTGGATCGTCCCATGTAACATAGCTCGTTTCCTTTTTCAGTCATAATTAGGGATGAATTAGTAACTTAATTAACTACACTATAAAATGCTAAAATTAACCATAATGTCACCCCTCCCCTTCGAACCGCCCCACTCTTTCTCTCTCCTCCTCTTCTTCCACCGCCTTACATCCCTCTACCACCATCACCGACTCTACTACCATCAGCCTTCAACCACCTTCATCCAGGCCTCCACCACTCTCAACCACCCTCCACCGCCTCCTCCACCACCCTCAACCTTGCATCTCCTCCATTTCCGTCTCGTCTCCACCGCATCAACCCTCAACCTTGTGTCAGCCTCTCTCTCTCTCTCTTCTCCTCGAAGGCAGTGCGAAGGCCCGGCGGCGCGGCGAAAGAAAATGCTCGGTGGTGCTATTGAAAAAATTTATCGGTGACGATGAGCTTGTTCATTATACGTTCGAATAAAGGCTTTCGCATGCGAAACCTTGTTTGAAAATATTCTGGGAAATAGATTAGATCTTCTGAAAAGTACTGCTCGAACACACCTTCATGACCTATCTCACGTCTTCTTTCAATACCGTCTCCTTGCTCTAACGGCATGATTGGTAGGTTGTACAGATAGACTTGAGGCATGGATGACCACATCCTCAATTATGCGGTCAAGTTGGCAATTATGTTCGGCAACGCTTTGTTCCCATGCTTCATCATCGCTAAAATTTGAAGCATCAATATTAGAACTAGAGGCCATTTTTTGAAGAGAAGTGTTTTTCTATCTAGAGTATAGAAGAGATAACTGTTCTGTCATTTGAAAGAGTACATGGATAAATATATAAGCAAGAGCATGATAATATCGTGACAATAATTCAGAAATCACATGGGTGGTACCACCGAAAGTTAAGGCTTTTGGAAATGTCGTGACAATAATTCAGAAATCACATGGGTGATGCCACCGAAAGTAAAGGCTTTTGGAAATGTCGTGACAATAATTCAGAAATCACATGGGTGGTGCCACCAAAAGTAAAGGCTTTTGGAAATATCGAGACAATAATTCAAAAATCGCATGGGTGGTGCCATCGAAAGTAAAGGCTTTTGGAAATATCGTGACAATAATTCAGAAATCACATTACATTGCAAATACACAAACTGAAATTACATTGAAATTACATAAAGCAAAATTACATTGAAATTGCACAAACTGAAATTGCATTGAAATTACACAAAATGAAATTACATTGCAATTGCATAAACTGAAATTACATTGAAATTACACAAAATGAAATTACATTAAAATTGCATAAACTGAAATTACATAAAGCAATCCTACAATAATAATTTAAATAACACAATAATTAAAAACAAGCATCATAAGTTCGATTTCATTCCATAAAGTTCTGCTATTAGCCGACGTTTGAGCGCTTCTTCTTTTGAAGATAACTGGTTTTTTTTCATCAACGTATTCAAAGTAGATGTTTTCATTTTTTTTTCACGTGTGATCCTTATTTCACGTAGTTCAGCAGTGAAAGCATCTGAAATTATCGAAGATTGTGATTCGGTTTGTTTTCCTTTTCTTTTAGCCTTAGCTTTAGCTTTATCCCTACTAATAGGACGGTGAAATTTTGAAGCATCACTACCTTGCGTTTCTGGAGTGGAGTCGGTTGGAGGATCCACATCTTCATTTGTCCTTGATTTTCTTGAGCTGCTACGACTTTCATCAACACTGTCTTCGTCGTCTGGGTGATAACGTTGTACGTAACCAGTACTATCTAATTTCAGTTCCCAGTTCGGATAGTTGCTCATAACCTTTTCAAACACCTCATGGCGAGTAAACTTAGTTGTTTTCTCGATATAGAAGAGATAACTGTTCTGTCATTTGAAAGAGTACATGGATAAATATATAAGCAAGAGCATGATAATATCGTGACAATAATTCAGAAATCACATGGGTGGTACCACCGAAAGTTAAGGCTTTTGGAAATGTCGTGACAATAATTCAGAAATCACATGGGTGATGCCACCGAAAGTAAAGGCTTTTGGAAATGTCGTGACAATAATTCAGAAATCACATGGGTGGTGCCACCAAAAGTAAAGGCTTTTGGAAATATCGAGACAATAATTCAAAAATCGCATGGGTGGTGCCATCGAAAGTAAAGGCTTTTGGAAATATCGTGACAATAATTCAGAAATCACATTACATTGCAAATACACAAACTGAAATTACATTGAAATTACATAAAGCAAAATTACATTGAAATTGCACAAACTGAAATTGCATTGAAATTACACAAAATGAAATTACATTGCAATTGCATAAACTGAAATTACATTGAAATTACACAAAATGAAATTACATTAAAATTGCATAAACTGAAATTACATAAAGCAATCCTACAATAATAATTTAAATAACACAATAATTAAAAACAAGCATCATAAGTTCGATTTCATTCCATAAAGTTCTGCTATTAGCCGACGTTTGAGCGCTTCTTCTTTTGAAGATAACTGGTTTTTTTTCATCAACGTATTCAAAGTAGATGTTTTCATTTTTTTTTCACGTGTGATCCTTATTTCACGTAGTTCAGCAGTGAAAGCATATGAAATTATCGAAGATTGTGATTCGGTTTGTTTTCCTTTTCTTTTAGCCTTAGCTTTAGCTTTATCCCTACTAATAGGACGGTGAAATTTTGAAGCATCACTACCTTGCGTTTCTGGAGTGGAGTCGGTTGGAGGATCCACATCTTCATTTGTCCTTGATTTTCTTGAGCTGCTACGACTTTCATCAACACTGTCTTCGTCGTCTGGGTGATAACGTTGTACGTAACCAGTACTATCTAATTTCAGTTCCCAGTTCGGATAGTTGCTCATAACCTTTTCAAACACCTCATGGCGAGTAAACTTAGTTGTTTTCTCGATATCCTCTTTGGACTGATCGTTCGTTCGTCGCTCATATGCTTTCTGGTATGAAGCAACCCATAGAGTTACATTTTTGTTGAGGCGTTTGAAACATTGCCTCAATGATTCCAAGGACCTTGGAGGCTTGGACCTCCAATTTCTGGATTATTCGCTCGACTTCACTCATACATATCTGCAACATTTTTCCAAAATGGTTAAGGTACAAATGGCCCCCCTAAACAAGACACCCCTCGAGCGTATCCCTCCCCATTTATGATGCTGGCCCAAATAAACCCCCAGAGTCAATAAAAATGGTACATTTAAACTCAGGCTCTTAACGGTCGTCTAACACCGTTAACTTAAATTTTTAATTTTTTTTATTTTCTCGTGGGGCCCACCTTTAAGCAGCAGCTGCCGCCTTCTTTCGATTCTCGTTGCCGCCGCGTTCGATGCCAAGCTAGAGAAAGATTGTGATGTTTCCAGACGTCACACTTCCTCGCCGGTTGTTACTTGTTCACGGGCACTCCGTCTCCCAACGTCGGTGCGGTGGGACGAGAAAAACGAAGAAGGACCATCCTCCTCGCCACTGCTCACAGCGGTGTCGTCGCCGCCACACAGAGGTCCGTCCACGCGAGATCTCCGCTGGTAGTTGCTCCCGCTCCGGCATCCAAGCCCACCGCCGGAAACAAGCGAATCATCTGCCCTCTCACGCCGAACTCCAAGCCCGAGTCAGTGGGAATGTCACCGAGAGACAGAGGCATCTCTGATCTGAGGCGCGACACAGATGGCGAAAAGCGGTTGGGCGCGGCACGTCGATGAGCCCCTGATCACTATTTTATTAGCAACAAAAATACCGCAACTAACACGGTGTAATCGTAGCACAGAAATAGCAAGCAGAGTATCGTATCCACGGAGACTGTAAAATGAAATTACTTTATCTATCTCCTAAACAGACTCTCACAGTATGCAGGTAAACGAAAACAGGAAGGTGAATATTGAACTAAGATTAAAACGAAATTAACAATAATTAAAAGCACGTAGGAAAATTCGAATAATAAAGACAACTGATCCTAGGGTAGTAAATTCATTAACTAAATCCACATAATAAATCCATTAATCCTATGTACCAGTTTAATCCAGTTATGATGAGAGATCACTAAATTAATCAATTACTCTCGCTAGAGCAGCAACGATCGTAGATTAGTAAATTATCTATCTCCGTTAGGTCTCAAGAAAATCTACTAACTCCCAATAGCTCCTAAGAATAGCTCCCTATGATTCACCTATCTCCGCTAGGTCTCAAGGTTAAAATCATATCATACATTCCTGAATCCGCTAAACAGTTATCTCCGCTAGGTCTCAAACCGAATAGCTAAACATGCAAACTATTGATCAGATAATTCACAAGAATTTAAGCACCAGGAATTATGAATCATAAACTGGAAGGCACAAAGGTATTAACAAATAAATCACATAAATTCAATCAACTATTTACAAACCCTAGAATCAGCTAAAGGAAACTAGCCAGACATGCTAAAATAAAACATAAACATAATTAAATAAGAAAGCAATTGAAAGAACTGAATTAAATAAAACTCTGAATAAAACAATTGTAGCGGCTTGAATCTTCAATCTTGTGAAAATCCAATCCAAGCTGTAAAAACTGGAAAGCAATAATAATCTAAAGCTATGAAACTGAGAAAATAAAGTTGGGAACTGAAAAAGGAACTGGGAACCCTAGATAGGTCAAAAGAAGACCTATTTATAGTACCAGGGTAAAATACAGAGTTTGAAACCCAGAAGAACTCCAAAAACGCGCAAAACTGAAAAATCCGGGTAGCCGGCGACCTGCCCGGCGACCCATCCGGCGGTCGCCGGCCCAAGCACAAAAATCCTTCATCTGGCGGCGATCGCCGCGTCTTTTCCAACGTTCCAGAAGATCCGGCGACCCAGGCGGCGGTCGCCGGTCAGGTCGCCGGAAATCCTTCTTCGGGCGGTGGTCAACGGTGTTTGACCGCCGGATTCTGACTGCTGCGCGCGATGTTTTCGTTTCGGCCATAACTTTCTCGTCCGAACTCGGATTTTCGATCCGTTTGCGCTCACGAACTCGTATCGAGACGATCTAAAACTTGTATTTCAGCACAGTTTTCCAAATTCGAACTCAATAAACCTGAAATTTCCTTCAAAGTTCGAGTAAGAATCATGTTTCAAAAGATAAAGCAAATTAAGCACAAAACAATCATCCAACACTTAGTTTCCTATAAAATTGACATCATATGAACACTAAAACCATGGAAACATGAGTGTTATCAACTCCCCCAAACTTAAGCCATTGTTCGTCCTCGAATAATGGGAAGAATAAAATCAATAACACGAATGGGTAAGAAATCTAGCTCATCGATGCCTCCGAATAATAAAGGATAATAGAATTCTCAAATCCTCAATAATTAAGCACAAAATTCACCAATAAACACAACTTATAGAAAAATCAACATTGACATTCCAAACAATTGAATCTCACAAGGTATGTGTATCACTCAACTCTCAATTTGATGGAATATATAGGACGTGTATGCTCTCATCGAATTCAATGCAATGCAGATCTCTTACCATAGGCTTGCCAATCGTCTACAATCTCCATCGCTAAAAGTATGCCAGGACTAAGATCAAATAGGTCTTTATTTTTTTGGGTTATAATGTAGGGACATTGGTTAAGGTAGGGAAATATAGGCTAAGTGACTCAAAATAATTAAGAACACCAACCTTATAACTTCACTTATCAAGCATGGAATAAATTCCATCTTCCACCCAACTATGCCACCATAATCAAGACAACTCAAGGGATTTAATCATCACAAAACAGAACTAAACACTCTTTTATGCTCTCCATTTATTTCCAACAAACAAAGTCGATTTTCTAACAAATTTCTCTATATACACTCGACTTCACACTTTTTTTCTTTTTCTTTTTCTTTTTCTTCTTCTTTTTTTTTCAACAAATTTTTTTTTTCTTTTCTTTCCACAACTTTTCTAGAGCTCATAAGAGTAAATAGTAATACAATATCATCCCTTCTTTTTCACAACCCACTATGAATATTCACCACACAAAGATTCCCATATACTTCATCACCCCCTATCATCCGGCTAAAGAATAAAAGCTAAATAGGCTCAAAGTGGATAACAAAGGATAAAATTTTCAAGGACAGTGTTTGGGAAAAATTGTGGCTAACAAAAGATGGCCTAAAATCATCTCATAATCCTGGGCACAACAGCAACCTCGACACAGAAACCATGGCAAGTTCTAGAAGATCACCACATGCAATGACAAAACTCACAACAAAGAATAAACTGTGTATGATAAACAGTTATGGCTCAAATCCTCACAGGTTTATTCAACGTCCAAAAGTCAAGGTTAAAATCACTCTAGAATTATGCAAATTAGTTCCAATTATACTTAAATCATCAAAGAAAATCAAATTCCAATTTTTTTTTCATAGAAATCATCATTGGCATCTCACCAGAAATCTAATGGAGCAATAATCATCTAAAAAACAATCACACACCACCAACCAAGCAGGATAAAACAATAAAGCTAACAAAAAGATAAAAGTGATACACATATCTACTCTCACCCCCCTCCCCCAAACTTATTACAGAACATAAGTTCGAAAATAAGTTTGGAGGGATGATGATATGTGTGTCACTACTCACAGAAAAAACATGCTCCATGGTGGTGGTATGAACCAAGCGCGAGTTCCTGCATCTTCCAAGCTCAACGCTGCACTAAAAACCCCAAAACAAAGAAAACAAAGAAAATAAAGAAAACAAAGAACCAAAAAGAAACTAAACGAAAGGAAAACAAAACAAAGAAAACGGTTGGGTTACCTCCCAACAAGTGCTTAATTTAACGTCTAGAGCTCGACGATACCTCAAAAACTCATGGAGGTCGGAAACAATACTCTAACCATTGGAAAGCCTTTCTACTCTTTGGTGCCCTCTCCACCAAAACACTTCTCTTGGCTCGGACATCCTCCACAAGCATTGCCCCCTTCTCATTCTTGTTCCGAAAAATCCGGAATTTCACTTTCTTCTTCTTGGGGGTATGGGTTTTCAAAGACCCCCCATCATGCTCCAAAAACAAACACATCTCAAAAGTCAGAACTTCTTTTGGCTTTGGAGTTTTTTTCTTGGCTTCATACTTGGGCAGCTCATTCTTCTCAACCTCTTCATCCTCCGAATTTGCTAGAAAACTGTCAGCCAAATTAATCACTTCATTCTGGGGAACTTCCTTTGGTGGAGGTTTCTTGAAAATCACAGTTTCCCCATAGGCTCCCAATGTCATCGTCCCCCTTTGCATATCTAGCTTTGCTCCACATGTGGCAAGGAAAGGTCTTCCTAACAACATAGGCATCTTTGGATCCTCCGGAATATCCAACACTACAAAGTCGACTGGGAAGAAAAAATCACTCACTTTCACAAGCACATCTTCCGCTACTCCTAGAGGTTTAGAGCAAGACTTATCAATAAGCTGAATTGTCTTGTTAGTTGGCTTCAAATCCCCCAGTTGCAACTTCCTATACACTTTGAGAGGCATGACATTTATGCTTGCTCCGGTGTCACACATCACTTTCTCAAACAGTGACTTTCCAATCTTCACAGGAATATTGAAACTGCCTGGATCTTCTCTCTTTGGAGCCAACTGATACTCCTTCACTGCGAGCACCTCCTCAAATTCATTGAATGCTCTCTTCTTTTCCATCACAGCCTTCACAATTTGTACCTCATTTGGCTTGTTTCTCAAGATCTCCACGGAAGGAATATTCACAGCCAACTTCTTAAATGTCTCCAAAAACTTCTCATCCATCTTCGGCTTTGCCAGGCTATTCGGGAAGGGTGCTACAGGCTTGTACTCTGGCCTGGGAAACGTAGGAGTAGGAATAGGCCCTTTAACAGCAGAAGAGCTCGAATCCTTCTTAGGGGGAGGCGTCTGTTTCGCTGCAAGCTCCTCCAAATCATCATCGTCTTCCTCCACTACTTTGCCTTTTCCCTTGTCATTCTGCTGCTCTTCATCCTCAACTGAATTATCAACCACCCGGATGGAATGACATTGCTGATTTTGCTGAGGTTGTTGATGTTGGCCCTTCGGATTGAACTGAGTGTTGCTAGGAAATTGGCCCGGCTTGTGCTGTGCAGCTGCTTGGTTAGCCATCTGACCAACTTGATTCTCTAACATCTGTACCTGCTTAGAAAGTGCTGAGAAGTTATTCTCCATGTTAGAGATTTTATTTCCAACATTCACCTCCATTCCAGTCATCTTTGTGAGCATCTGCTTCATCATGTCCTCCATCGAATCCTTCTTTGGCTCATTGATGACTCCTCCATTAGAAACAGAAAATCCAGGTGGAGGCTGCAAAGCATTGTTCGGATTGCCGTAAGAAAGATTCGGATGCGGGCGTGCTCCTGGCTGAAACTGCTGCTGACCCTGCTGATATGGCTGACCTCTGTTATACATCCCTGGCTGTCCTCGCTGAAAATTCCCATAGCCTCTGCCATTCACATAGTTGACATCTTCCATGCATGACGGATCTATCACAGCTTGCTCATGACGTCCAACATTCAGCTCACCAATTTTTGAAGTCAGCTCTGCTAGCTGTGTAGCTATCACTGCCTGTTGAGTCACCATTGCAGCCATCGGATCAGAACTAAACGCAGCTGCAGCTTTCTTCAATTGTATTCGCTCAGATGGCCATTGGTAGCTTGTAGAAGCCATGCTATCAATAATGCTCCATGCGTCAGAGCTGCTTTTCTGGAGTAGAGAGCCACCTGCAGCTGTATCCATATGCATCCTTGTACGCTCCCCGCAGGCATTGTAGAACATGATCACTAGCGTACCTTCATCAAAACCATGACCTGGGCACTTTCTGAGCTTCTCCTGGTATCGCTCCCACGTCTCCGCTAGCTTCTCTCCCTCGAACTGTTGAAACTGCACGATGTCCATCTTCAATTTCAACGTAAGGCCAGGCGGATGAAATTTTCGCAGGAACGCATGAGCTAAATCCTCCCACATGATGTTTTCTCCTAGCTGCAGCGTATGATACCACGACTTCGCCTTATCCCGCAGTGAGAAGGGAAAAAGACGAAGACGGATAATGTCATCAGGGACACCATTCATCTTCACCGTGCTACACAACTCCAGGAAATGTGCCAGATGCGCATTAGGATCTTCGATCGCTTGTCCACCATATTGGCTCTGTTGGACCATTGTGATCAATCCCGTTTTCAGCTCAAAGTTGTTGACCTTTAGTGGTGGGGGCTCCTGGTACACATATTGTGGTATGAACGCTTCATTTATGGCTGGTTGCTTTTGAGCCTCTCTCGTCTCCTGTGCATCAAGCAGCTTCTTCAACTGCTCTTGTAGAGCTCGAATTTGGATTTGCTCTGGAGTGTCCATTGTATCTGTCTCAACTTGATCGTTCTGCTTCTTTAGATTGCGCAAGGTCTTGTTGATTTCAGGGTTTAACTCAAAGAGAGGAGTCCCGTGAGATCGTGTGTTCATATGCAACCTACAGAAACAGCAAAAAGATCAGAAAAGAAAAATAAAAACAAAAAAAAACTTGCAGTACTATAAAGTCCTATTGGAAATATTAAAGCAAAATCTAAACAGTCCCCGGCAACGGCGCCAA
This sequence comes from Salvia miltiorrhiza, assembly GCF_028751815.1. Lineage (NCBI taxonomy): Eukaryota > Viridiplantae > Streptophyta > Magnoliopsida > Lamiales > Lamiaceae > Salvia > Salvia miltiorrhiza. The sequence goes on along the minus strand of NC_080388.1, from coordinate 31,149,058 downwards.
AAAGTTGATCACTATTTTATTAGCAACAAAAATACCGCAACTAACACGGTGTAATCGTAGCACAGAAATAGCAAGCAGAGTATCGTATCCACGGAGACTGTAAAATGAAATTACTTTATCTATCTCCTAAACAGACTCTCACAGTATGCAGGTAAACGAAAACAGGAAGGTGAATATTGAACTAAGATTAAAACGAAATTAACAATAATTAAAAGCACGTAGGAAAATTCGAATAATAAAGACAACTGATCCTAGGGTAGTAAATTCATTAACTAAATCCACATAATAAATCCATTAATCCTATGTACCAGTTTAATCCAGTTATGATGAGAGATCACTAAATTAATCAATTACTCTCGCTAGAGCAGCAACGATCGTAGATTAGTAAATTATCTATCTCCGTTAGGTCTCAAGAAAATCTACTAACTCCCAATAGCTCCTAAGAATAGCTCCCTATGATTCACCTATCTCCGCTAGGTCTCAAGGTTAAAATCATATCATACATTCCTGAATCCGCTAAACAGTTATCTCCGCTAGGTCTCAAACCGAATAGCTAAACATGCAAACTATTGATCAGATAATTCACAAGAATTTAAGCACCAGGAATTATGAATCATAAACTGGAAGGCACAAAGGTATTAACAAATAAATCACATAAATTCAATCAACTATTTACAAACCCTAGAATCAGCTAAAGGAAACTAGCCAGACATGCTAAAATAAAACATAAACATAATTAAATAAGAAAGCAATTGAAAGAACTGAATTAAATAAAACTCTGAATAAAACAATTGTAGCGGCTTGAATCTTCAATCTTGTGAAAATCCAATCCAAGCTGTAAAAACTGGAAAGCAATAATAATCTAAAGCTATGAAACTGAGAAAATAAAGTTGGGAACTGAAAAAGGAACTGGGAACCCTAGATAGGTCAAAAGAAGACCTATTTATAGTACCAGGGTAAAATACAGAGTTTGAAACCCAGAAGAACTCCAAAAACGCGCAAAACTGAAAAATCCGGGTAGCCGGCGACCTGCCCGGCGACCCATCCGGCGGTCGCCGGCCCAAGCACAAAAATCCTTCATCTGGCGGCGATCGCCGCGTCTTTTCCAACGTTCCAGAAGATCCGGCGACCCAGGCGGCGGTCGCCGGTCAGGTCGCCGGAAATCCTTCTTCGGGCGGTGGTCAACGGTGTTTGACCGCCGGATTCTGACTGCTGCGCGCGATGTTTTCGTTTCGGCCATAACTTTCTCGTCCGAACTCGGATTTTCGATCCGTTTGCGCTCACGAACTCGTATCGAGACGATCTACAACTTGTATTTTAGCACAGTTTTCCAAATTCGAACTCAATAAACCTGAAATTTCCTTCAAAGTTCGAGTAAGAATCATGTTTCAAAAGATAAAGCAAATTAAGCACAAAACAATCATCCAACACTTAGTTTCCTATAAAATTGACATCATATGAACACTAAAACCATGGAAACATGAGTGTTATCAGCCCCGAGCCGTCTATCGCCGCCTCGTCTGTCACTCACGTCCTCTGCATCGGCTTGGGTCGATGGCAATTGCAGTAATCGACGAGTTGCAGGAGAGTTGAGATTATCCAAATCCAAGGGAAGTCCACTGGCATAAGTGAGGTCGTCGCAGAGAAGAGAAGAGAGGGGCGGCACACGTTTTGCGGAGAGGGTGAAGGGGTATACCCTCCATTCTTGACCTTGGCCCAAAAACACCCCAGAGTCTATAAAAAAGGTACATTTAAACCCAGCAAGTTAACAGCGTTAGACGGTCGTTTAGAGCCTGGGTTTAAATGTACCCTTTTTATTGACTCTGGGGGTTTATTTGGGCCAACATCAAGAATGGGGAGGGATACGCTCTAAGGGTGTCTTGTTTAGGGGGGCATTTTGTTCGCTATTTTATTTAACACGCCGCAAGTGTACGGGTGCAATTGTGTACAGTAGCAAGCAAGGTCGTATTCCACAGAGACTGAATTAACCAATTCCTATCCTAAATTATTCTACTCTATATGAACAAACGAAATTAAGAGTTTTGTTTTTAAAACTAAAAAAATAAAATAAATACTGGAAACAAAATAAATCAAGCTGTGAAACAGAGAAACAAATAAGAGAAGATTTCCCAAGGCGAAGGTTTCAACAGATTCACCTAACTAACATGTTCAATTCAATTAATCAGATGATTTCTAAGGCAATCTCTAAGCTAGTTCATACCCACTCCCGTGGCATACAAACCGTTGATTACATGCAAGGTTACCATCCCTGGATCACACTTCTAACATGTAACTCCTAAAAGTTCCAAGGATTAATGCCCTCACAATTATCAATTCCCTTTAGAATTAAAATAAATGTGTTCTATGTTCTTAGTTCACGTAATAATCATCATCTCCCGATCTCAAATTAAAACCTATGATTATGCTAAATTGGTGATCAAGAAATAAAGCAAACAATTATAACAAGAACATAAAAAGAAATAACGATCTCAATTAATTGAATCAAACAGTCAGAAATTCAAATCATGTCTACTCCCTAAACCCTGGGAAAAAGGAATTTTAGCCACATATAGACATATGACTATAAATCAATATCTCAAATAAACAATTAAACATTCAACAATAAAAACCGTAGTAAAATCAAGAATCTTCGGTTCTTGCTCTGCTCCGTTCTTCGTCTCTCACAGCTCTCAGGACAAGTAAAAAATATGATAGATGGTGATAAAAGTTACTTTCAATATGTTTCTGGGGAGTATTTATATGCCCTAGGTCTCAAAATATAGGTCAAAACCGTGTAGGATCGAAAAATAGCTGAAATAATAGAAAAATCGCGCAAAAACTGTGCTGTCACGCGGCCCGAGGCGCGGCCGCGAGCCCAGCCCGCATGAGGCGCCATGAGGTTCTGACAGCTTTGCGCAGCAATTTTGTTTTTGCTCGTTCTCCCTCGTCCGAACTCTGATTTACGATCCGTTTGCGCTCATGAACTTCTCTTGGGACGAACTACAACTTGTATTTCAGTAAATTCTTCCAAATTCTGCTTTATTATTTCTGAAAATTCGTTCAAACAACAAGCAAGTGACAAGTTTTGACCATAAACCAATATAAGCTCAAATAAACCATCAAACACACAAAATCCTCATAACTAAACATCAAATATGACACCAAAAGGTAAAAATGTATATTTATCAATGACGGACCGCTTAGTGCAATGCATATTTGTGTACAATGTTATGTAATATATGTGTTTATATATATGGATAAATGTGTTCAATTATATGCATAATTTAGGTGGCGAGCGGCGAGCGACGAGAGGCACCTGACCGATCGCCTAGTGCAATGCATATTTGTGTTCAATTATATGCATAATTAAGGAGGCGAGCAGTGGCGAGAGACACATTCGTCTAGTGCTATGCATATTTGTGTGTACTATTATATGTGTTTACATATGTGCATATTTATGTTCCATTATATGCATAATTAAGACAGCGGAGGTGCGAAAAAAAATTCAAACCAAAAAAAAAACTAAAACGTATATATTTTTTAATTTCCAAAATTTGTATTCCTATTTACCCTTGCGTGTATTTTGCCTTAGAGCATCTGCCTCGTGTCACATGCTTAATGGGCTACGTAAATAAAATATGTGATCCAGATTTAAACCTATCTACTATCTCACCTATATATATATATATATATATATATATATATATATATATATGGTGTGGTTCTAGAGAGAACTACATTATTTGTGAGAACGTGAGAACCATCAAATCTAATGTATCCACTGTAAATATTAATGCATTCGCTGTTAAAATTAATACTCTCAAAAAAATAAAAAAATTGCTCCCTTCAGGATTCGAATCCAGGATCCGCATTCATCCAATAAGATGATGCATCCACTGTAGATCTTGATGATTGAATGACTGAAAATAGTTCTCCGTTCTTCTTTTATTTAGTGGTTCTTTCTTGAACCTCTCCCTATATATATATATATATATATATATATATATATATATATAGGGGAGGGCTATTCAGAAAACTCATCTTAGACTATAAAATAGGAACTAATATTGACCATAGATCTAGTATAGTTGAACGGCCCAGATTTAATATTTCTCAATTTCTGGAATTCGAAGCTTATAAACTGAAAATGCATACAAATTTTTCATTTAAGGGCATGATGTGGATTTTAATTTTGACCCTCCAATCTACAACAACTCGTCTCCGAAAATAGCGTGCAAGTAATAAGGGAAGTAAAATCTCTTATGTAATCTATGTATATCAAAGCTAAGGCGTATACAAAAATATCATTTTCCAACTTAATAGTTTATGAACCAAGAAGGTAGGGTTACGTTCTTTCGTTTCATTTTGTGCAGCGAATTTTTGTCAGCCTGCGCCGCCGATTTATATAGATTAATAGATGAGTTGATCCTAGAAAAATACCACTCGACGCAGTTAATATACTTTGGTAATGGCGAAGACCAAAGGTAACCCCCCTGGTGAGTGCGACGGGACTTTGTTTAAACACTTTTTTTTTTTTCTTGATTCGAGATGATGAACTCAGAAATTTTGTGAACTTATTGTTTTCTATATGAAGAACACGAGTATTTATGTGGAATCTATGATTTTGATTCTTTAATGTTTCACTTCGATGTATGGGGTCAGAGAAAACTATTTTATGAAAGGTCTTTTTCGTGTTCTTCGGTATGGCTGTGCGTTTTATTACGTGTCTTTATTGGAACTTAAGTTTGTATCGATTTACTGTATATAGTATGAATTAAAATTAACATGCATCATGTGATCTATGGAAATGTTTGTGCATCGCATCAGTGGTGCGAATGAATTAGAATGGTGTACCGTATGAATTATTCAAACTGATGTAATTATTGGGTTTTGTAATCTCTATAAATCTGAATGAATTTGTGGTATGACTTGTATGAACTATTAGTCTTAATTATCTTAAGGATGTATATTTGTTTGGGTTAAATAATGTGAACTTAATTGTAGTATAATGTTTAATTGTAAAACATAGTGTGTGTTCCATTATGCGTGTATTTCTATGTTTGAATTTGTATGTGATGAATCTTCTTAACATTCATTTTTTGGTGTTTAGTGAGAATACGGTGAATTTGCTTGTTTAATTAACCCAATTTATTTTCACATCCGGAGTTTATAAATTCAGTATACTTTGTTTAATTTTATTATAAATAATGAAATTAAGATTTTATATTAAAGGGAATAGTTAATGCTTGTTCATTATTTTCAGCAGGTAGTGCGCAACTTTCTTGGCTGAGATTAAAAAGAAAAACGTGTCAAAGATGTGGTGGATGTTGGTGCGAACAAATACTACGATGGGGTGTTTGAGAATCTTGCTATAAAGATCGACACTACTTTGTTTGGATGATGCCTTAATGAAACTGCAATTCATATTATTAAGATTGAGTTGTTTTATATTTTGGGATACATTTCTGAACTGTTTTATTTGTATTTATTTTAGTTTGAATAAGTTTAATTTGGTGCCACTTTTGACATGGTCTTAATAAATTGGTGTTGGTTTCTTATGGTTTAGATAAATGGGTGTGTTTTCTATGATAGTTTATGTATAAATATTGGAAAAAGTTATGTCAAACTCGTATCGTATGGTAATACACATGATAAGATGAAACATCCAATAAACAATCAATAAAATTGTAATATAATGATAAGATGCAATCCACACTGTATTAATGGTCACTCGTGGTCACTCTCTTCTTCTACGACCTTTCCACAATTGCACGAGTCGTGCCGAACCAGGCGACTACATTTCTTGCACCTGCTCATAATGTTAAGGCCAAGGTTCCACATTACAACAAACATTCACGTAATTAAATAATTTAATTTTAAAATGCAATCGAATCTTCTAATTACATTTATTCATAATGTTCGTAACAATTTTAAGACAAGACAAAATACTTATCCCGAATTATGAATTATTACGATCAATGTTATGCATTGATAGTCCATTGTGTATAAACTGAATTTAAATGAATTGAACAAATTCAGTATGAAATATTATCAATAGTTGTACGCATTATTTCCACTATTAGTGATACTTTTATCATACACTACACATAATGAATTAATAAAACAAGTGGTATGAATTAACAATAAATATATGTGAATTTGAAATTACATGCGATCACTTACACATTATAAAAATGCATTCGGTCAATACTTCACCATAATTCGTTCAATAAATATATGTGAATTTGAATAGTTCATACATTGTTAATGTAAAATTGATACAGTGTTGCATATCAGTTAATTAATTTATAATCCAATAATTCATACATTGATACTGTAAAATTCGTACAAAGTTGTATTTTAATTATTCATAATCCAATAATTCATTCATTGTTAATGCAAAATTCGTACGTAAGCTGAAGAACTGACTTTTTATTTATTTATTTATTTATTTTGGACTTAATAATTCATACACGTTAATTCATGTCTAATGAATAATTAGTGCATATTAATGTGTAATCCATACACAGTATCATCACAATTTAGATTCAAACATGGAAAAACCCACGTTACAACAGTGGGTGAATAATAAACATGCGGTGAACTAATTAACAATAATGATATGTGAATTGATAGTTGCAATTTACGAATTCATAATTAACAATATAAATGTTAATGAATCAATTAAATTATTTTATTATGGCTCGTAAATGAATGTTAATGTATTGGATTCAATAATGAAAATAATATAAGTATTAAATATTGTGATCCCTTAAATCTTGGAGTAATTGAATCTTGAAATGTAAAATTACTTAATAACCCTAAACTAAATTGACGTGTAGTTTACAGCTGAAAAAAGGGATTAAATCTGGCCATCCGATTTTTTAGATCTAAAGGTCCATATTAGTTCCTATTTTATAGTCTAATCTTAGTTTTTATTTTAGCCTCCCCCTATATATATATATATATATATATATATATATAGGAATGGGATCATATAGATCCCAATGCTTATAATAGATCCCTAGATCCAAATCTTGACCACACATTTATGACATGTGGCGCATCAAGATGGTGACACGTGGCAAGGATTCCAAGGCAAAATCTGGAGGGGTAAAATTGGAATGTAATTTTCGGATTTAATAATTAAAAAAAAATATATTTTTTTTTTAGATTTTCTCAAAATAGATATATTTTAGATGCATATAGTTTCACACAAAAATGCATAAAATTTTCACATGAAATGCATAACTTTGAACAGAAAAATGCATTTAATTTTTCCAGTTTTGGTATTTTCACCACCCCACCCCATACCACCCCCCAATCCAGCCCACACCACCCCCCAACCCTCCCCATTACCACCCCCCAAAAATATGCATGTTTCACATGCATATAAAATCAAACAAAAATGCATAAAGTTTTCACATAAAAATGCATTAAATTATATAAAAAATGCATTTCATTTTAATAAATCTGGTAGTTTCGCCACCCCACCCCTGCCCCTCCCCCCTGCCCACCCCCCCACCCCCACCCCCCCAAAATATTTTTTTTTTTTCAAAAACTGATTTTCTAATTGCTGGCCCACCCCCACCCCCACCGACCCACCCCCCCACCCCCCACCCCCCCCAAAATTTTTTTTTTTTTTTTATATTTTTAAAAACTGATTTTCAAAAAAAAAAAAAATTTTGGGGGTGGGGGGGGGGTGGGGGGTGGGTGGGTGGGGGGTCAGTGGTCAGAAAATCAGTTTTTGAGAAAAAAAAAAAAATTGGTGGGAGGGTGGGTGGGTGGGGGTGGGGGGTGGGTGGGGGGGGTGGGGGTAGGGGTGGGTCAGTGGTCAGAAAATCAGTTTTTAAAAAAATAATTTTTTTTTTTTGGGGGGGGGTGGGGGTAGGGGGTGGGTGGGGGTGGGGTTCTGGGGTGTGGGGGGTGGGGTTGGGGTGGGGTGAAATCTTATGCATATTTATTTGAAACTTTATGCATTTTTATATGAAAGTTCATGCATTCTCGTATGAAACTTTATGCATCTAAAATATACCTATTTTGATAAAATATAATTTATTTTTTTTTGAATTTCGAAAATTACATTCCAATTTTACCCCTCTCCAGATTTTGCCTTGAAATGCCTTGCCACATGTCACCATCTTGATGCGCCACATGTCATAAATGTGTGGTCTAGATTTGGATCTACGGATCTATTATAAGCATAGGGATCCACCGGAACCCAACCCTATATATATATATATATATATATATATATATATATATATTAAAAATAATGTACCATACAAAAAATCATAACACCAATAGAAACAGAATACTCCTTTCGTCCTAATTTCCTTTTTGGGCGTCCTATTTATAATGTTCATATAATCCGAAAAATAAAATAATTTTACTTTATCTATTTTATTTATCTTCTTATTTACTTTATTTATATATTTTTTAATTTGTGTGTCTTATTTTTTGGAACATTATCATTGAAATTGAGAGAGTACATAAATATTTGATACATAGATAAACATGTCTATTGTAGGGGTGTGCAGCGAGTCAAACTCGGATCGACCCGGACCAACCCGCCGGGTCTGCTGAACTGAAAATTTTGAGAGGATGGACCGAAAAATATGTGCGGGCCGACCCAGACCCGGATTGAACCCGAGCAACGGGTCCGGTTCGGTCCGGGTCCGACCCGCTATAGAGGCTTTGCAGTTTCTTCACCATCTCATAATTACCTAATCATGTCGTTGGGATACGTATGTATATGCTCAAATATTAATGTTGTTGTTTTGCCCCCACAGTTACTTACTTCAAATTCAATGCTTAAATAAGAAAATTTTCAATAAGGTAAAAAAAAAAATTGACCACCCCTCCCTCGTCCCTCCCACTATGGGTAGAATCAGACCACATAGGCATATTTTCAATTAGGTTTAGGTGAGTAAGTTAGAAATTTTAATTTAAGTTTTTATTAATAATTGAATATTATTATAAATATTAAATATATACATTAAATATTAAATTTATAAGAGTACGTGTCAGTTCCGAGTTCGGCGGGTTCGACCGGATTTCGACCCGGACCGATCCGGAAAAATTCGGTTCCAGAAAATGGACCCAACCCGGTCCGAACATATATAGTGGGCCGATCCGGTCAGGACCAAACCTGTCGGTCCGGGCGGGTTCGACGGGTCCGGGTTGGGTTTACTCACCCCTAGTCCATTATTTATTTATTTTTTCGTTCATGCATAAACTCATTTTTTGACCCTCTCTCCGTAATTTAAGCCCATCTTCATCCTTCTCATCACCTCTATGTCTGTTCTCAGTGGTGTTCAATGTTCACTTTCATTTAACTGAAGATTCATTTTCTTTTTCTTGAGGGGGACTGAAAATCCAATTTTAACATCAATAAAAGTAAAATGACCAAATACATATATCAAATTATTCTAATGCCAAATTTAGCCAAAATGTGGATTTTAATAGATTAATATACTTAAATCGGATTAAAAGATCACAAAATATGAAAACCAAAACAGTTTTTTGGATTTAATTGAAATTGGGTGGTTTGATCTAACTTTTAAAATATAATATAATACTATAACTCCTCAACATTTTCTTTGTTTCAAAATATAAAGTAATTTATAAAGTAAGATACTAATATATATCATATGTTTATATTCCATCACCTAAATGAGATAAGTAATACTACTAAACATAATTGTATCATACCATTAATTTACTTCCTCCGTCCTGATTATCTTGAGACAAAATTTTTGACACGAGATTTAATAAATTAGTGTTTTGTGTGTTAAGTGTAGTAGGTGAAATAGTGCAAAAGTGAATATTTTTTTTTGTCAAATAAAAAAATATCTCAAAATAGGTGAAATGCTAAAAAAGAAAATTGTCTCAAAATAGGTGAGACGGAGAGAGTATTAATATACTAAACTACCATAATTTACAAATATTGTAAATAATTTATCATACAATACAACATATACGAGTGAAAGTGTGTTTTCTTCGATGAAAAGGGTGGAAAACATGTATTTTAACCCATTTCACTCTTTTTACTAGGGGTGAGCAAACTTAAACCAGACCTGCTAAACCGAGCCGAACCGACGGGTTCGGTTCGGACCGGACCGACCCAATATGCCTATGCGGTCCGGTCCGAGTCTATTTTTTAGGACCGAAAAGTTTTTAGGTCGGTCCGGATCTGAACCCGCTCGAACCCGGACCGACCCATACATTTTAGAAAATAATTATTTAATCTATATATTTATAATAATATTAATAAATATATTAATTTTCACCTAAATTCTAAATTTCTAATCTAATAGTGTACTGTGTAGAATGCTAGAATCTCAATTCTAAATTAAAATAATTATTTAATTTATATATTTATAAATTATGTAATGGATTGATTTTAATTTATATTTTTTCTTGTGATTGTGGATTGGGAATATTTGAGACTACTATATGTGCTCGTATGAAATTTCTTTAGTTTTAAATTTGAATATTAAGTGTAAAATAGAAAGAAAGAAAGAAAAAACCGGCGGGTCGGACCCGGACCGAATCGGACCCAATGTTCGGGTTCACTCCGGTCTTGGGCCGGTCCTTTCCGAAAATTCGATCCGAATCTGTCAAAATTTTATAAAAAATTTCGGTTCATCAAACCCGACGGGTCGGTTCGGGGCCGACCTGCTACTCATCCCTACTTTTTACATATTTATAAGTAAGTTTCAATAACATCAAACAAAAGTTTTGACAGTTATATTACTTTCCGTTCATAATAATTTTATCATGAATTATTAATTTGATAATACTTTTTCAAATTATAAAAAGAATAGAATTAAAAAAAAAGTTATTTAAAAGGGCCACACTCAAATATCAATCCATAACTCAAACAAATAAATTATAAATGATAGATGGTTAATGGCCAAAGCTAGAAGTCTTGGGTTCGACTTTCTTTATTTACTTGTTAATTTATTGAAAAAAGGTAAAAATAGAAAAATAGTAAATGGCATGATGGTAGTAATTGTGAGTTGAAGGGGTCGTTTGTGAAGACAAACCTGACAATGCAACCTATGAAACGACGATCCCATGTCTACAAACACACCTTACGCGCGAACCTAACGAAGAAAACACTCACTCTTCCTCTCTCTCTCTCTCCAAAATTCTAAAATTGTGGAACTAAATTATGGTTAGCAGAAGTCTCGAAAACCTTGTGTGTTATATTATTCCCTCATATATACATAGAATCCACGAATCATACACAACCCTCAAACCTCAACTGATAAGTTCCCCCTAAATCAGGGGATAAAGAGCCGTCACCTAGTACAATTCGAGCCCTAGTTTTTGCATATATTTGGATCCTTTTGTCCTCGTTTCATGGAGTCTCCCACCGCCTTTCCACGATACATCCCTCAGAATTCCAAGTATTTTTCTTTCTTATTTTCGCTCTGTCTCTCAACTTGTACGTGCATGATTCCAGATTTTGAATTTTGGATGTTGATTGCTCAGGAAAAGGACATTGCCGGGTGGTGGAACTTCATCGCCACTGTGTAAAGAGGTGGCGGCGTCGGAGATACCGTCGCAGGCGATGGATCGCTCTTCTGAGCCCAACTCTTCGAAGCAGCAAGAGGTGACAGATTTGTTTTTGTGGTGTTAAATTGTTTCTATTGTCGTCTTGTGATACGTTTCTGTCCATGGTTTTGTTTTATGAGTTGTTATGATTGGAATTTTGGCAACAGATTGTGTTTTTTCTGCGGATGGTTTGTCATCGAAGTGAAATAGTATTCATCAGGGTGAAATTATTCGTAGAATGCAACTAGAATTTTGCTCCTATCCTGATATAATCATTGGCAATTATCTTTCAACAGTTGGTGAGTTGTGAGGATCACGTTTTCTTTTTTCCTTTGGTCTTGGACGAAACTTCATAATCCCTTATAATTCTTTTCCCTTCTCTTTTTTGCTGTTTCGAATAGAATTACCTTTTGGGTTTATTAACCACTGTAGTTTTTTGCTGCACTGTTAACAAAGCAGTGAGCTTGAAGTAGTTAGAGAAGCTTATTTCACCCCTACAAGAAATAAATTATTGGGATGGGGGTTGCGGCATGATAACTTGATTCCCCTGTTTCTAACTTCTCTGCAATAAACTTTTGAACAAATTGTGGATATAACCCTTTTCTTGCTTTGAGCAAAAACTGAAGTAAGCGGTCCTAATGCAATTGTTTTGTTGTATATGCATAAACCAAAATCTATATGAAAAAAAATCTGAAACAATGATTTTGGATTTTGAGATATTTGAAAGTGAGCCTTGCTGAGATTAACGCATTTTATCTGTTACTTGTACTTGGATTCAGTTTCTCATTGACACTCTATTTTCTTGGTCATTAGAAGTAGGTTATTTGGTTTTAAAGTAGTGACATTATATCACAATGCACGCATATTGTGATGATTGAGAAAAGGCAAGAGATGATTTTAGTGGTCTCTGTAGCTTGTTTCCATAGTTTTCTTATTTGTTTACTTATCTATGAAGGTATGGGCTGGGCTGTTGTTTAAAGCCTTAGGTATAGTCATGTTTTAAATTGCTTTATTATTTATGCCGTAGAATTTGAGTCGCTAGGTAACAAAAAAGTTATATTAGTCGAGTTGGCCTGCAAGGCTTTTTTTTTTTTTTTTTTTTTTGTCTTTTGCAATTTCTCCTGCGACCTATTTTTTTTAATTCTCTTTTAGTTTTACTCGTTTCAGTATAAGCTTTGGTTTGAATTCTCTTTCATCTGGGAATACTGGGAATACCCTTCAATGTGTCACAGAATCAATGTACATACTGCTTTCAGTGAGGTCTTGGGTGGGGAGATATTGCGATTTATTTTTTTGACAGGAAAGTCCGTAGAAAGTGTACATATGATGTTTATGGTAGCATATTGTCAGTTTCATATGGTTTTTTTAAATTAGCTTCATCATAAATATCAATGCTACCACCTGTTTCTTCTGTTTCTTCTGGGCCCTCTAGTCCTCCTTAGGTTCAAAAATATTCTCAATCACATCTGCCCTCATACACATAAGATTTGTCTATAGAAATCTTCCATTTTCTTCCCTTCTGTACTTCATAAACTCTATGTGTTTATCACAACACATGCTTATACTGATACTTTTGTATATCTATTCCCTTTCCTAGTAACTGGATTTATAAAAGTAACCTTTCATCCTCCATTAACATATCATTCCAAATGTCTTGAAGGTTCCTGAAATAATAGATGTTGACATGTTAGAAGACTGTGATGATGCTTCGTTGATGGATAGTGAAGTTGATGGGAGTGCTAAAGGGAAGGTATCTCTGAGTTCTTAGCTATCCGGTTGACTACCCTCTTAGAATCTTACTGTTGGATTGGCAACCTATACTTTCCTTCTGAATTCTTTTATTATCTCAGTGATGACAAATTTAATGAAATGTTTCTTTCCGTTTTCTGACAGAAAGTCCTCTCGAATTCTTCTGCTGGTATTAGTGGTTTAGCAGATCAAGAATCTGCAGATGACATGGCAACATCAAATGATAGTGCTGCAGAATTAGAAGATTATGGAGATGGTTCATACTTTGGAGAGGATGAGTGGGTGGATACAGATTATGATGGTATGATTGATGATGACAATGATCATTTGGAAGCACGTTTTGATAACATGGAGCTTCCACCTGGAGTTGAGGCGCCTATCCCCTGGTTTCGGAGTTCTCCTAAAAATGATACAAAGGGCCCAATCAAGGGCCCTAGCACTTCAACGAATTCAGGTTTGCAACTTATCTCTCTTAACTTGAACCTATCTGAATCCGTATGATCATTGAAGTACTGCCAAATGAAGGATCTCCAACTTTGTTGAGCAGTTCACTGACAGGCATACAGATGGATGTAGGCAACTAAATATGAATGGAATATACTTCTAAAATGGTTCGATCCTAGTCTAGGTCAGATGACATCCTCGACTTGGGTACTGCTGCCAATCTGAGTTCACAACTTTGAGGGGTTGTTTTACTCGTAATTATATGAAAGAACCTTTTACTCTTAGTAAAGAGTAAAAGGAACTAACCCGTGCATCCCATACTGTTGATGCCAGTCATTAAACCAGTTTTCTTTTGCTCCCAATACCTCCAAATTCTTTATGATTGGCAGTAATAGCTATATCTGACATTTTAACATGGCCATCAAAGGAAAGGCACTTGGAATTGGAAACTTGTACCTGGTTGGAAAGCCTCTGCGTATTTTCTTTGTGTCCTTTAAATTCATGAACTGTAAATTCTGCTCATAATGTAAAGTTGCATTGTCAACAGGGAGTTCACTGCGGACAGGAATGATAAAGGTGGTGGATGAAATTGTGCAAAAGTTTGACAATTTTGCAAAATTTGACACTGTTGATGATTACTCGGATCACTACTACTCCATTAAAAAGAGTTCTGAAGTGGTGAGGACGAGTCTCGATGTGTACTTAATCATGTCATATAAAATCTTTTTTTTAGATATATCTTTGATCTGTGGTATAGGCAGAAAAGAACTGGTCGAAGAGAATACAAGAAGAATGGAAGATTCTTGAAAAGAATTTGCCAGGTAAGTTCTAGAAATATCCTTTGAAATTGTTTTTACCAGCCTGTGAATGTGGTTTACACGGAGAAGAAGAAACCATCGATCCTCCATTCTATGCTTATGGTGTATCACACATCTCATCTGTCTTCCCGTTATCAATTCATATTCTTCTACTCTTTGTCCGCCAGCTGAGGTATATGTGCGGGCCTATGAATCGAGGATGGATCTTATGAGAGCCGTGATAATTGGGGCTGAAGGAACACCCTACCATGATGGTCTCTTTTTCTTTGATATCCATTTCCCCGGCAGTTATCCTAATATTCCACCTGTATGCTTCTGATCTCTAGATCCTAGATCTTTGTGTCAATTATCTCCATCGAGCTGAAAATTCACTACTTGCTCTCTGTTTTTGGCAGGAAGTCTATTATTATTCAGGCGGTCTTCGAATCAATCCTAACTTGTACAAGTGTGGAAAAGTATGCCTGAGCCTTCTGAACACATGGCCGGGGACCAGAAAGGAGAAGTGGATTCCCGAGCAGTCAACCGCGCTACAAGTTTTGGTCTCCATACAAGGATTGATATTAAATGCAAAACCCTACTTTAATGAGCCTGGGTATGAACTTGAAATGCGAACAAAACGAGGGGAGGACAGCTCCTCAGCATATAATGAGAATACATTCATATATTCCTTGAAGACTATGGTTTACAGCATGCAGAAGCCTCCCAAGGTATGATTAGTTTATTGTCTTTTCAGAATCGAATCCACGCATGTATCATGATAAGCTCTTACATTGCTTTCCCTTGTAGCACTTTGAGGATTTTGTCGTGGGGTATTTCCGCAAGCACGCTCGATATATTCTGGTGTCCTGCGTGGCCTACCTGAACGGAGCTGAAGTGGGTTGCCTCGTCAGAGGCGGTGTTCGCGATGCTGACAAGGACGACAAGAGATGCTCAGAGCAATTCAGGAAAAGCCTGGGTAAATACATCACTGTTCTGGTAAATACATTTATGGAAATTGGAGCAGACGGTTGTCAGGAGTTCCTAGCTTCAGCTAAGAAAAGTAGTGAAACGGAGTAGCAACTGGTGTGGGTGTTTAGATCAGAATTTGCATGCTATATATCGCGTGACTAATCGTTGTGGGAAGTATATTACTTGCCTTTGTCATGACTTTTTCAAGTAACAAGTCTATATTGACAAACAATACAATGTGTGTATATATTTATCGTTCTGTAAATTTTGCTTGCATAATGTAGGATTCAAATTCCGATCCTTGACATTTTTGCTGTGCTCCGCCATATGTAGTATTTGCTTACATTATCGAGGCACATTTTTATGCATCTGGCCTATTTAGATTTTTATGAAGACTGATAAACTCTAATTAGTGTTAATTTTTATGACATGAGTTTTAAGAAAATATTGGAGGATGTGTTTAAAATGGAGAAATGGTCCCATCAAATTGATTTGTTAATAATTAATAAATGGTTTATGAAATGATTTTTTTGTAAATATTATGGCTGGATGAGGTTAAGCAAAAGTGTATATGTCATAAAATAGAAAGATCACACTTAATATGCACGGGTGAAAATGACAAAAAGATCATATTTATCATGAACGGAGGGAGTACTTAGTTAATTGTCTCTATCCACAATGTGTGGATTTTTGCACATGAGTTTTTGCATACATTAGTTCTCACTATATTTATTGATGAAAATAGGAAAAAGTTTAAATGAGAACTCATAATTATTATGAGAATGGAGAATCATTCACAACCCTTCATTTGTTAAGATTTACAATGAATGCATCACCTTATTGTATATGAATGCATCACTTTCCGTTATATTATTAGCATACTATAAGTGCATGAGTATCGTTAAATTATTAGCAGGCTATAAGTGCACATGTATACAAAGCAAGGTTGTAACCACATGGACTGAATGAAATTGAACAACTAATTACTACTAATAAATTACTTTTTTACTATCTAGACGATCTAAATTAGGTTTGAGAACTACTACAAAACAATGATAAAAGAATAATAAAAAATAAATAAAAGCAAGCCTAAGGAAAATCAAATTGAAAAAGCTAGTCTAGGGTCGGTTTCAATGGTTAATTCAACCTAAATTCACTTAAATCAACGAAGTACATAAAAAGGCTCAACCTTTTCAAGGAAAATCACACAAATAGTTTAGGGTTATTAGCACCTAAATACACAAATTTTGGGGATAGTTTAATTTTGCACATGAACTTTAAAAAGTGTAAAAAAATACATGAACTTTAATGTTGTAGCAATTTTATCACAAATTCAAATGTTGTAGCAATTCTATAAAAATCTTACGATTTACGGGGTTAAAGATGTCTTATACGATACTCCATCCGTCCCAGCTTTTAGTATCCAACTTTCCTTTTTTGGTCGTCCACATTTTGGTATCAATTTCTATTTTTAGTAAAAGTAGGTGGAGCCCTTACTCCATTTTAATTATTTTAACTCTCACATAAAATGTGGGACCCTTATTCCACTCACAACATATCTATCACTTTATTAAAACCTGTGCCGTTCTCAACTGGATACCAAAAGCCGGGACGGAGGGAGTATCTTTTAGAGATGTCCTATACAATGTCACAAATTCAATTTTTGCTCAAACTAAAGTTGACGTGGCAAGTCGAAATATCGACATGTATTCATCGGACGTTTTAAAAAATGACATCGTATAGGACATCTCTAAAAGATATCGTATAAGACATCTCTAAACCCGTAAATCGTAAGATTTTTATAGAGTTCGGATATCTAATATTTGAATTTGTGATAAAATTACTACAACATTAAAGTTCATGTATTTTTTTACACATTTCAAAGTTCATGTGCAAAACCAAACTACCTCCAAATTTGGTGTATTTAGGAGCCAATAACCCAATAGTTTAAACCAACTATAGTAATGCCTAAACTGTTGATTAACATACTAGCATGTCCTATATTCCAGTTCATGCATTAATTATCCCATTTCGATCTCAAGTGAACACAACAAATTATGCTCAATTGATAGTCAATCAATTAACAAATAATCATTCAAGAACATAAAAAGAAAATGAGGGTCGTGCTTGATTAATAAAAATAAATTCAAATCAAATCATCCATCTTTTTTCTAACCCTAAAATAATACTCCATCCGTTTCACAAAAATATGAACATTTGTAAGTGACACGAGTTTTAAGAAATATTAGATAAAAGTGTATTGTGAGTGGAAAAGGGGTCCCACTTTATAAAAAAGTAGTGATGAAAAGTAAAGGAATTGTGGTGGGGGGTAGTGTACCAAAACAGAAATGTTCATATTTTTGTGAGACGCCCAAAAATGACAAAATGTTCATGTTTTTGTGAGACGGAGGGAGTAGAAAATTAGTTACACATACATCCAAAGACAAAGAAATTCATAGTAAAAAATAATAAAAATGGTAGAGAATTAATCTTAGAGTCGTGAAACTATTCGGTCTTGAAATATTGATCCCCTTGCTTTTCTTCTCTTCTTCAAAAGCTCAAAAGAATAAAAGTAGGCTAAGAATAAGATGATGAGAACCCTATATATGTTTTTTGAAGGGATATTTATAGGCTAATGAGGAGATTAGGTCTAATTATGAGTGAAAATCTACCATAAATAGGAAAACGACTATAAAATAAGGAAAATTTTGGGCTTTCTCGCGTATCAAGCTGGAAAATGTTGCGCCCGTGGCCCGTGCACTTGTTGGTCGCGGGATGTGGCCTTGAAAATAGCTTCTAGAGCGGTTGCTGCCATTAATTGCGACTTTCGCGATTCTTGCCATTTTGTAGCTAACGAGCCGCAGTCGCAATCCTGGTCGTGGCAAATTACGTGCAATCTTATTTTGACTTGTCCTCCTCATTCGAGCTTTGATTCACTCAGCGTTTCGCTCACGAAAGCTCAACCTCTTTAATCTGGACCATATTCTAGACCATATTTTCATAAAATTTTGACTAAAGGTGTAGACGAGTATCAATTCTCAAAGAATAGCAAAATAAACATAAACTTGTTTTAAACATGATTTTCTTATCTAAAATTGACACAATAACTCGTTTGAAACACACATAGAATCCATGTTTGTCGATCACTTGGGTTTGAATACTATAAAAGGCAAAAATTTCATTTTTTGGAATACCATAAATTTCACTGAGAATTTCACAACTTTGAACACTCAATGCAATATTATCGTATTTTCACAAAAAATATAATTCTTATAATAATTAGCCCTGTTGGGAAATAGAATAAATATCCTATCCTAGTTTTGATGTTCCCAAAATCCTTAGTTTTCATTTCTCTAGACTAGCCTCTTAATTTGAACACAACTGTTAGAGTTCAATCTTTTAGCTAGACTGAAGGTTACAGGTAACTAAAGTTTCTCCTTGTCGAAGACCGAAGAAACTGAAGACTTAGAAGATCAAAGCTTGAATAAAGATAGAACAACTGAAGGAAGACGTTGGTGATACGAAGGACATTGAAAACTAGAGACGTTCAGTTAAATTGGAAGACAATTTAACTGAAGACAACGACTGCTTAAGCGAAGGACAAAAGCTCTAACTGATTCCTCAGTTAAACTTAAAGTCTCACGTGCAAACACGTGTAAACAACGGAGCTTCGACTTGAGTTTATAAGTCAACATTCTTCATCAGACTGAAGCGTTGGTGCTCGCATTAAATGCTCCTGCAACAACATTAAATACATCAGATATGAAGATCATCTTTTCCAGTACATCAACTTTCATTTTTCGTGCTAAAGTTCAGAAACACCCTGCTCCAAGGACATAAAGGATTCAGACCTTCAACCAATCATGAGCTAAGAAGATTGAAGCCTCAGCCTAAAGCACAGAATGTCTCACAACGGTTGAAATCTTGAAGACCATATCTCCAACGGAGATATTCGGGACTTCACCTATAAATAGAGCTCGAGGATCGCCTTCAAATCTTCACCGATTCAAAGACACACGCTGAAGTTCTGTCAAGATTACAAGCCAGCATTAACTTAGACAAAACTTTGAATCGAAGAAGAGAGTACTCAAAAGTTGTAAAATTAGTTTTTCTGATTACCTAAACTCTCTTAGAAATCTAGGAAACCCCTGTTTTATCCTAAGCCTAGAATCGATTACTTGAGAGCCTGTTCTTAGTAATCTTAGTTGGAAGATTTCGAATCCCTTTTCAACCGAGTGAAAAGAGTGTTTGAGTAGAGAGGAGTTCAGACCAGGGTTCTGACTCCAGAGATCTTAGCCAAGCGCTACAAAGGCATTTGTGTGTCTTAGCGTGCTAAGAGAGAGCGAGAAATCCAACCCAGTGTGTTGGTACTAAAAATCTGATTTTGAGTTGTAAGGTTTGTTGTGCACCCGTAAGCATTAGCCTAGAGTGATTGTCAGACTAATCATCTCACTGTGGACGTAGGAATTTATTTTTCGAACCACGTAAAAATTCTTGTGTTCTTTATCTACTTTCAATTATTCCTTATCTGCGTTAAACTTGTTTCACAACTGAACTGGCTTAACTGAAAAGTGTAACTAATGATTTCATTAAGTGACAAACTCTTTCAAAAGGCTATTTGGATTAAGTTTAAATTTTCCGCTACTGAGTTATTAGTCTAACTGATCAATCATTTGATAGTCAGTAAGATTAATAACTTTACTATAATTTACAAACTCTAGACTGAAGCCTTACGTGGATATCAGTTAAAGTTCTGTGCTTGACTGAAATCAAAATACTGAAGTTACTTCAGTATCAGTTTATAACCATTTTCCAACTGAAATTTGGTGTGTGAGTTTTGATTCCGCAAAAATAGCCAACATGTGTATTCCCTCCCCCCCATACACCTGTTCAGTCAACCCTCCGGGACCCAACATTTGGTATCAGAGCGGGTTGTTTGCAAGAACAAACTGCTTTTGACCTGGTTCTACTGAACCAGATCCTTTTCAAGAGGGTTGTTAAAATTTTTAAATTTTTTTTCTTCATGTTTAGTGCTCATTTTTTTTCTTCTCATGTTATGGCTACTGACCCTTGCAGTTCATCAACACTCTCAATTTTCTCCGATGAGGACGAAGACAAGTAGCTCAACAAAGGGAAGGCGATAGTTGACGAAGATACTGTTAGGTCCCGGGGGGTCTCGAATAGGTGTATGGGGAGGGAATACACCTATGGGCTATTTTTACAAATTCCTCAATCAGAGGGATCTCAAGATAGAGATCTAAACGAAACTTTACACGCAAACAAAGACACCTGTTGACTGAAAACAATTTTGACCAAACAGGGTTGACGACTGATACTGAACGCTCTTCAGTAAGGAGTTATCAGTTAAGTTACTGGAACTTAACTGATGCACTTATGGGCTTCAGTCGAGTTTGCTAAAACAGAGATGATAACACTCTTCCTGACTAACAAAAGATAGATCAGTCAGACTGATATCATACGCAGCAGAAATTAAACTTAGTTTCGCAATAGCCTCGGTTGAGCACGTTGTTGGTCTTAGGTTTCTCTTTGCCGTTAATCAGTATTCAGTTTATCAATTGAAACAACACAAGTAGGAATGTAAAACTGAAAGCTGTAAACAACACAGAGATTTTTACGTGGTTCGGAAAAACCCTTTCCTACATCCACGGTCGGTTGATCAGACCTACAATCCACTCCGCAAGTGCTTAACAGGTGCACTGCAAACCAAACCGTGTGCTTGCCGGGTGCACACAACCGTACCACTGAAGAAAATCCTTCTTCAGTACCCACGCTTCACTCGCGTCGGATTTCTCTTGCTTAGCACAACCCGCGCTAAGACTCTCAGAGTCAGAAAACCCTTATGAACTCCGAATCACTCAAAACACTCAAATCTTTCTTTTGGAAAGGAGGTTTGAACGAGTGCCAACTATACTGCAAAGAACAAGTTCTTTGTAGCAAGTCTGACCTTGGCTTCTGGGTAAACAGAGGTTTGCCTAAGGTCTAAGAGAATGTATGTAATCAGCAGTGACTGATTTTGGCATTGGAATTCTCTTCTTCGATTCAAGCTTTGGAGAGGTTAAGCTTTAGGCTGAGTAGCAATTTCGGCAGAGCTTCAGCTTATGTCGTTGAATCGGTGAAGGTTGAAGTGATCCTCGAGCGCTATTTGTAGGAGAACTCTTGAATAGATCCGTTGGCGTAGAACGTCCTCAAGATTTCTTCCGTTGGAGAGCAATTCGAATTTGGGCTAAGGCTTCAATCTTCGAGGTTCCTTGTCTGGTGGAAACGGCTCTCTTGAGGGACAGGAGATGTGACGTCTCTAATAAAGTAACCACCAAATAGGAATGACCTCTGCAGAGATAAGATCCTGAGATCTCTGCATTTAATGCGGCTGTACTCTTATGAGTACGTGACTTCCTTTGAACGTTGGAAGATCAGTCCGAGGAAGAATGATCAACTGATACTTGACTTTAGTATCAGTCCGTGGCACGCATTAAGTAATCAGTTC
Source organism: Salvia miltiorrhiza (assembly GCF_028751815.1). Lineage (NCBI taxonomy): Eukaryota > Viridiplantae > Streptophyta > Magnoliopsida > Lamiales > Lamiaceae > Salvia > Salvia miltiorrhiza. The sequence continues at coordinate 31,127,029 of NC_080388.1, read as the reverse complement.
CAAACTGATTCTTCAACTGATACTTCAGTTAGTACCTTCAGTCTTCAGTCTTCAGTCCTTCGTCCTTCAGTCTTCAGTCTTCCGAACCGCATACTAAACTAGAAACGAACTCTAACACTTGAGTCCAAAATTGTACTAGTCTATTACAATTAAGACCTATGAGTTTTGGTATCATCAAAACAAGTATTAGGATATTCCACAAGGTTCCCAACAATTTCCCCCTTTTTGATGATGCCAAAACCATACAGCAGTTCTAGACAACAAAAAAAGACTGAACTCACAGCACAAGTTCTAAAACTGGGGTGAAAACAGTTCCCCCTTAACAATAGAACCTAAAAACTTGTACTTGGAGTTAAGAACGAAACAGTTCTAAAACAGAACAGGAGAAGACCGAAAAACATAATCAGAGCCTGGACAAAAAGTCATTGTCTTCAGGTTGAGATCAAAAAGAAGTTCTTTTCATTAATAAATGACTGATAAGCCATCAGTCGGGGTACAGAGCGAGACTTACATAGGAGTAAAAAAATACAAACAAAAAACAATAACATCATGGGAAACCCATGGACTCCAACAGTCTGCTTGGCTGCGCCTTTGAACTTCTTGATCTTCATCTTCTGTCTTCGTGTCTTCATGTTCCTAAGCTTGTTCCACTCTCACTTGTTTTCCGTTGAGTTGAGGTCTTTACTGGAACGTCGTCCTTACAACTTCTGGTGATCCTTTGTAGTCTCATCTTCAGTCAAGAAAGAAGATGAGGAAAAACCTTTGAGAAGGTTTTTCTCTGACTTCCAACTTTTCCCCCTTTTTGGCAACATCAAAAAGAGAGCTGATGATGAAGATAATGATCAGACGGTACCCAACTCCTAGTCTCAGAAGCTCTTGAGAAGATTCGAGAATAGGGTGAGTCCAGAGTTGTAGAAGGAAGGAGACGCCAGTGGAGAGGTGAGGAGATGAGAGAGGCGGAGAATTGAAGAAAAGACGAGAGAAGAAGGCTGCCTTGGAAGAGAGAGAAGGCTGCCTTGAAGGGAGAAAGAAGAGCTGGTGAAGGAGAAAGAAGGAGAGAAGTGAAAGAAGGCGTAAGAGGGAAGAATCGAACTGGTGGCAGCTGAGAAGACTAACACCGTCGATTCGCCAACACTGGGTCTTTGAAGAATAGACCTGGTGCGGCTGAAGATGCCGGCCAACAACGAGAGAAATCTCATTGTCTGTTGCAAGCCAGGGAGGAGTGCAATATCTGCGATAAGGAAAATCTCCTCCAGAAGCTGTGAGGCTTCTTGGCGCCAGGCATGAGGATGGAAGACACTCGCTTCGCTGGATACAAGTGAGGGTAGAGCAAACTTTGACGTCGGAGAGACGTTGAGATCCAGTGGAAGGGTCCGGTGAAGACCAAGTATGTGAGCGTCATTCTCCCACTCCATGACTTTGCAGTCATAGATTTCTCCTTTAGTCGGAACAAAATTTCTCTGCAACTTTGGAAGGTTTGAAAATTTTTCTCACAGTGAAGGCTGTGGAGAGTTGTTAGTTGATGCAGAAAAAGAGTGAAGACAACATGGTATTAAATAGACAAAATTTGTACCAAGTAAGAAGATGAAAAGTTTTTCGAAGACTGTGCCTAAAAATGTTTTTGAAGAAAATTTCACGTCCGCCGTCACTGCAGGGGACTGATGCTTCAAAAAGGTGAGAGGTATCATTGCATTATGTCATGTCAATGAGGTTCTCAAGAAATTTTATACAGAGGCAACAGGTTGGAAAGATTTTTAGAGAAGATATTGACAAGTTCAATCAGAACAGATTTTCCCTTTTAAAACACTTGTCCTTCTCGGATATTCCATTTTCCAACAATCAGTTAAAGGTTTTGAAAGAAACTGATCAGTTAGAGAAAGATTTTGAATTACAACTCAAGGCTCTTAACTGAAATAACTGATTTTAAATAGTAAGAAAAGAAATACTTACTGATCGACTGATCATTGTAGCCAGTCGATACCACTTGATCCTGGTTGAATCATCGGGATGAATTTTCTTCAGATGAGCGCTTGACTTTATTGCTTTCCACGTCAGTGGTTGTTGAACAGCAAATGGAAGACCACCAGTCAGCATGACTGTTTGAGAAAATCTTCAAACACAGCATCACTCTTCAGGGTTGATGAGGCCGATCTTTTCACACAGATCGTTGAACCTTTCTTCTAAAAGAGCTTTGGTCAGCAAGTCCGCTCTCTGAACAGCAGTTGGAATCCATTCCACAGAAATATTCTTCTTTTCGACGTGATCACAGATGAAGTGATGTCAAATAGCAATATGCTTGACTCTGGTGTGATGAACTGGATTCTGGGAGATTGCAATAGCACTGGAGCTGTCGCAATAGATTGGGACTTCCTTTTCGTCTATCCCATAGTCCTTCAACTGTTGGACTAACCACAGGAGTTGTGAGCAGCAGCTTCCGGCAGCAACATATTCAGCTTCAGTTGTGGAGGTGGCGACTGAAGTCTGCTTCTTTGAAAACCAAGAGATGAGCTTGTTGCCTAGGAATTGACAGGTTCCGGAGGTTGATTTGCGATCAATTTTGCATCCAGCAAAATCTGAGTCTGAATATCCGGTGAGCTTGAAGTCGTCGTCTGCTGGGTACCACAATCCTAAGTTGGGTGTGCCTTTAAGATATCGTAGAATTCTCTTTGCTGCATCCAAATGAGCTTCCTTTGGATCTGACTGATATCTTGCACATACTCCGACTACAAATGCGATGTCTGGTCTGCTCGCAGTCAAATACAGCAATGATCCAATGATTTCTCTGTACTTCGTCGAAGAGACAGATTTTCCTTCTGAGCCTGGATCAACTTTCCAGTTTGTGTTCATTGGGATCTTGACCGATTTCATGTGCTGAATACCGAACTTGGCTATCAGTTCCTTGGCATACTTGGACTGACTGATCAGTATTCCTTCGCTGGTCTGCTTGACTTGCAATCCGAGAAAAAATTCATTTCTCCCATCATGGACATTTGGAACTTGTTGGTCATGATGTCAACAAACTTTTTGCACATGCGTTCGGATTTGGATCCGAAGATTATGTCATCGACATAAATCTGAACAAGTAAGAGATCTTCTCCTTCTTTGAGAGTGAACAAAGTTCTGTCCACAGATCCTTTCTTGAAACCTTATTCAACGAGATACTCCGAGAGAGTATCATACCACGCTCTTGGAGCTTGCTTCAAGCCATAGAGCGCTTTCTTCAGCTTGTACACCTTTTCTGGTTCAGCAACCTCAAAGCCTGGAGGTTGTTCCACATAGACTTCATCGGTGAGCACTCCATTGAGAAATGCACACTTGACATCCATTTGGTGTACCTTGAAACCTTGTGAGCTGCGAAGGCTAAGAAGAGTCTGACTGCTTCCAATCTGGCAACTGGAGCGAACGTTTCGTCGTAGTCGATTCCTTCTTCTTGACTGTATCCTTTTGCTACAAGCCTTGCTTTGTTTCTCACAACGTTTCCTTCTTCGTCTTTCTTGTTTTTGAAAATCCATTTCAAACCAATCACTTTTGCATCGTCTGGTCGATCCACAAGCTCCCAAACTGAATTCCGGTTGAATTCATTGAGTTCTTCTTGCATTGCGATGACCCATTGAGTGGACTTCAGAGCTTCTTCAACGTCCTTGGGCTCTGTAGATGATAAGAAACAGCTGAAATTCTTATCCTCGTTGATGCAGTTCTGATTGATGTCAAAGACGAGGTTGCACATTGATCTTCGAGTCTTGACGCCATCTGATGGTTCTCCAATGATGTTCTCCTTTGAGTGGAGTTCAAACCATCTTCGATACTTCTTGATTTCTTCTGGAGATGGTGGGGCTTCTGAAGTCAGAATGGTTCTGAAGTGTTGAGCACCTTATGGAGCAGGGGAGAGTTGAGCTGGAGCTGCTTCGGCACGTTCAACTCGATCTTCAGTAACTGGAGTTCCCCCTTGACTGATGCCATCTGTATTGGCTCCAGTCTGAACTTCAGACCTTTGACTGATCTTTTGATACTGAAGCCTTTCAGTATCTTCATCTTTTCCTGGTCCCCACACCAAGACCGTAGAGGGCTCGGTGTTGTGGATTTTAGCTTTGGAACCTTCAGTGTTCTGATCACACCATTCTGTTTCCTGTTCCCTGAAATCATCTGTAGACTCATCAAAGACCACATGAGGTGTTTCTTCAACACAAAGAGTTTGAGAGTTAAACACTCGATAGGCTTTGCTCGAACGTTCTGTTCCAGAGTATCCAAGAAAGACTCCTAGATCAGCCTTGCTATCAAACGTGTTTAACCTCTTCTTTTCATTGTTGTGGATGAAGCACTTAGAACCGAAAGCATGAAAATAGGCAATTGAGGGCTTTCTGTTCTTCCATAACTCGTAAGGAGTTTTTCCATGTCTTTGAGTGAGGAAGGAATGATTCTGCGTGTAGCATGCGTTGTTGACTGCTTCGGCCCAAAACTTCAAGGGGAGTTTTGATTCGGCTAGCATCGTCCTTGCTGCTTCCTTTAAAGACCTGTTTCTTTTTTCTGCAACTCCATTCTGTTGAGGAGTTCTTGCTGCAGAAGTTTGATGACTGATTCCTTGTTCATCGCAATACTCACGAATGACAGTATTGAGGAACTCAGTCCCACGATCTGATCTGATGCTGATGATGTTGACTTCCTTTTCCACGCTCAGTCTTCTCAGCAGCTTTGGCAGTTCCTCCAGTGTCTATTTCTTCTTGAAGAGAAAGATAACCCAAGTATATCGTGAATAATCATCCACAACTACTAAGGTGTACTTTCTACCGTTGTAGCTTCTTGGAGAGATTGGGCCAAACAGATCCATGTGAAGTAGTTGAAGGATTCTTCCAGAGGAGTGTCCTGACTTTGACTTGAATGACATTCGCGTCTGCTTTCCTCTTTGACATGCTTCACATTCTTGCTTCTTTTGGAACACAATAGAAGGCAGACCTTCTACCAGTTGATGTTTAGCAAGCTTGTTGATCGTCTTGAAGTTGAGATGGTTGAGTCTCCTGTGCCACAGCCAGTTGAGCTCCAAGCTGCTTTTGCTAATGAGGCATGTTTCTGGTGGGCTGTCTTCCCATGAGACGACGTAGAGACTTCCTTGTCTGAAACCTTTCAGAACCATCTTCTTTTGATTGTCTCTAACAGTGAATTCATCCTTTTTGATCTTCACTGTGAAACCGCTGTCACAAAATTGACTCACAGACAACAGATTATGTTTAAGACCAGAAATAAAGCTAACATTACTGATACTGGCGTTACCCATGTTGAGCACACCATAGCCTTTTATTTTTCCGATTGAGTTGTCTCCGAATGCAACTTTGGATCCAGCTTTCTCAACATACTGAGATAGATATTCTTTGTAGCCCGTCATGTGCTTCGAGCAGCCGCTATCCAGATACCATGTTCTGATTGAAGCCTTAACTTCTTCCTTCTTTTTGTGTTTCCTGATTTTGACCTGCAAGGAAGAGTTACTTTAGGTACCCAATCACGATTTGGGTCCTTCGATGTTAGCTCGAGTTCCCTTTGGAATCCATATCTGCTTCAGAATTGGTATGACTGATCTCTTGCGCTTTGCTGATCGTCTGACTGAAGTTGTTGGTGCTTCAGTTGGCACACTAGCATTCTTCTGTTGAGAATTTCCTTTGAAGGCCTCACTCTTGTAGGAGTTCTGTCTGAAGAGTGGTTGATGTCTTCTTTGCTCGGTGAAGTATCTTCCTTGAGATACTCGAGTCTTTCCAGACTGATGGAGATTTGACTGATGTCATGGTACATGAGTCGTATGATGTCCAGTTTCTTGTCATCGTGGATGTCGCTTGGCTCGTCTGGACTCATCATTGTTTTGTCTCCATGGATGTTGTTCCTTCTGAAACTGAACTGATTTCAGTTTTTGACTGATGTGGCCGTTCTTCCCCCTGGTCTGGTGAGGAAGATTCTTCTTGATTCTTGATGTTCCTTCCCCGATCTTTGACTGAAATATGCTTTCCAGTCTTCTCAGTAGGGTGATCTGGTTGGGGGCCTCCTTTGCTCGTCTATAGCTTGATGGAGGTGGAACATTTGATCTTGCCATCAGTTTTCGTTTGCGAACTTCATCCATATCATGATTTCTTGATTCTTCTGATGTTGTGATTTCAGAAGTATCGTCCTTTGAAATGATCATGATATTCTTTCCTTTGTCAGCTGCAACTTTTCCTCCAATGCTTTCAACAAGGCCTTTTGATGGAAAGTTGCTCATCATGGGTGACTTCATCATGCAGTTCTTGACTGTTTCTTCCAGCTTGTGATTGAGCCTCTTGATATCATGAGATGCTCTATCACATTCCGAGTTGGAGATTCTGAGCTTTTCTTCCAGTCGACTGTTCTCCATGATTAGCTGATCAAGACAAGTTTCATCCGAAAAGTAGATGATTGTCTGATTCCTAGCTCGTTCATCATTGATCTCCTTTTCAATTTTCTGATTCTGCTTGAGGAGATCTTCGAATATTTTCCTCAACTGACAGTGATCAGTCATGAGCTGATAAAGCTGGTCAGTTTCATCGGATGAGCTTTCTCCTGATTCTGAGAAGTCTCCTGAAAGTATCAGGAAATTATCAGTATAAGGAGTTTTAGAATGAGAGATTACCTCTGAGCCATTCATTCCATTGTCGTAGCTGTTGTCAGCCACGCTTTCAGATCCATTGGCCATCAGGGCTTGACTCTCATCGTCTGAGCTGGTGCTGTCGAAGTCGGATGATTCTGATGTGTCTTTGGAAGAATCAACATCGTCAGCAACCATCGTTTTCTTCCTTGAGAAGCTGCGATCTTTCTTGGCTTTCAGCTCTTTGCGCTCAGATTGAGTCAGTTCAGGGCATTCATTTCGAAAGTGCCCTTTCTTTCTGCATCCGAAGGATTCCATGTCTTTGATGTCGTAAGCGGCTGACTTCCTTTCTCCGCTTCGATCAGTGGAATGTCTGGAGTTGCTTTCTCTTTCCTTTCCTTTGAAGTGCTGCTTGTGGAACCTTATGTACTTCCGGAACTTGGACTCCATTTTGTTGAATCTTTCAGTCCACAAAGCATATTGACTGAAGAAGTCCTCAGGGTTGAGTTCCACTGGTTCCTTGATTTGCTTCTTGCCTTCTCTTGCTGAAGCTTTCAGTGCTGTTCCTCTTGAGGTTGATGGACCATCTTCGTTTGATCCTCCAGCCTTCTTGATTCCAAGATTTCTCTGAAGGTCGAACTCATTTGCCATGAGGTCAGAGAAAAGCTTGTTTGTCGGGAGCTGACTGAATCCTGACTTATGTTGATGAGCGACTGAGTAGATCTGCCATTCTCCTCGTGGCAGTGCTCGAAGAATCTTCAGGTTGATTTCTCGTTGAGTGTATTTGTCTTTAGAAATTGATTGAACTTCATTCAAGATTTGATTGAATCTAAGTTCCATTTCTTCGACAGATTCATTCTTGAGCATGAGGAAGGAGTCGAACTTCTGGCAAGCTATGGATAGCTTATTCTCCTTGATTTCCTCGGAACCTACGCACATTATTTCAAGAATGTCCCACATCTCCTTTGCAGTTCCGCACTTGATGATCTTCATGACATGCTTGTCGGGAATGGTGCCGGAGATGATACTTTTGAATAGGTTGTCTAGCTCATCTTGCTTCCTTTATTCGGTGGTGAAGTCTGCCTTTTGCTTTGGCTGGACCTCATCGTAAGGATCCTGATGTGGATCAACAGGGATCCGTTTGACGGTTTCGGCGATGATGATTGGTCCTTTGGTGATGACTTCCCACATTCGGCAATGTTGGGCGGTGAGGAAGCTTTCAAGCTGAAACTTTCATATGTCGTATTTTTCAATACTAAACATAGGTAGAGAAGATAATCTGCTGTGGTTAGTCTCCATCAAAAAGAGAGAACAGATAACAACAGATAGAACAAACAGCAAGCACAAAATGAAAGAGAAAACTTTTTCGAAACCTTTGAGGAAAATGATCTAGTTCAATCAGAACCTAATAAGATACAGAGTGTTCTTGCGAACAACCTGCTCTGATACCAATTGTTAGGTCCTGGGGGGTCTCGAATAGGTGTATTTGGGGGGGGGGAATACGCCTATGGGCTATTTTTACAAATTCCTCAATCAGAGGGATCTCAAGATAGAGATCTAAACGAAACTTTACACGCAAACAAAGACACCTGTTGACTGAAAACAATTTTGACCGAACAGGGTTGGCGACTGATACTGAACGCTCTTCAGTAAGGAGTTATCAGTTAAGTTACTGGAACTTAACTGATGCACTTATGGGCTTCAGTCGAGTTTGCTAAAACAGAGATGATAACACTCTTCCTGACTATCAAAAGATAGATAAGTCAGATTGATATCATACGCAGCGGAAATTAAACTTAGTTTCGCAATAGCCTCGGTTGAGCACGTTGTTGGTCTTAGGTTTCTCTTTGCTGTTAATCAGTATTCAGTTTATCAATTGAAACAACACAAGTAGGAATGTAAAACTGAAAGCTGTAAAACTGAAATCTGCATTTAATGCGGCTGTACTCTTGTGAGTACGTGGCTTCCTTTGAACGTTGGAAGATCAGTCCGAGGAAGAATGATCAACTGATACTTGACTTTAGTATCAGTCTGTGGCACGCATTAAGTAATCGGTTCCAAACTGATTCTTCAACTGATACTTCAGTTGGTACCTTCAGTCTTCAGTCTTCAGTCCTTCGTCCTTCAGTCTTCAGTCTTCAGTCTTCCGCACCGCATACTAAACTAGAAACGAACTCTAACACTTGAGTTCAAAACTGTTCTAGTCTATTACAATTAAGACCTATGAGTTTTGGTATCATTAAAACAAGTATTAGGATATTCCACAAGGTTCCCAACAGATACAGAAGATCATTGTCCCTCTTCAGAATCTTCATCCAGCAATTCTTCAAGTTCAGATTTTGGGAATCAATTTTTCGTGGACAGTAGTGCAGAAAACACAGAAGCCTCTTCCTCTGAACCAATGATGCTTGAAGTAAGTAAGTTGGAACAAGTCATGTGCGCCTTCGAGGATCTAAGGTTTAAATTAGCATATATACTTGTAGACAAACAGAGATTGGAAATGGCTATTGCCATGACTTCGTCCAGAGCGAAATGAAATATCTTCAATCATCCATGATGGAGATGATCAGGGAGAACTGGCCCAAGAATATGCCAGATTGGAAGATTTGAGGTAGACACTTCAGATTGAAAAGAATCAACTCATACAAGGTCTCCTAAGAGAAACTGAAGCTGAACTAATCCAGACAAAAAGAGATCTTGATGAAACTTTATTTGAACAATCAAAACTTCAAATAAAGAAATGTCAGTGGGTTGAGTTCTGTTAAGAGAACGACACTCTCATAAACACTCTCCCGTCTCCATTGCCAGAGGATAACATTAGAGGAAAATCGACTGAAGAAGATAAAGGAAAATAAGTTTTGGTTGAAGACACAGCTGATGATTCCGACGGCGACTCTCCAGAAACATTCAAAGATAATGCAACTGGATTTCATCAATCGCTGTATAGTCAACATCAGCCTACAGTTCAATTAGTCCAACCAAGAGGCTATCAGTCAGCTGGGACTCCGTTATCTCAAAGGGGACACAATGCTGAATTTCATGTCTATCCATGGCCCAATTTTGAAGAGGAGGAGATGGAAGCTGAGTTTAGAAGATTATCTGTAGAAGTCTCATCTTCAGATAGAATATCAGTCAACAACAGAGAAGATTCACCTCGACTGATGGTGTGTTAGATTTGGGATTCCGAAGAGAAGTCTGATTTCAATCAAGGATCCAATCAATGACTGAGAATCTAACGCGATTGCTTCTTGAAGAAGAAGGCCAAGAATTCAAAGAGAAAGGTTACTGAAGACCACTACAATAGTTGAGGGGGAATTCCAACAACTGAAGACTCATGACTGATGTCATGATGGTTCAAAGGAAATCAATTCCTAATCAAAGGGAAACCGAACCTCTTCAGCACAATTTGTCTATGGTATCGACTGACTACAATGATCAATCGATTTCTAAGTATTCCTAACTATTCATGTGAACTTGTATCAAGTTTACTTTCCCGTGCTTGTTATATTTTTAATGAATCATTATCTCATTGGTCAATTGATTGTTGGGAAATATCAACCGAAATATCCTCTTATATGAAGACAAACGATTCCTGTTCATATTTTTTTGTGTCTCATGTTTTCGGAACTCGGTAAATGTATTTTAGATTCTCTCATATATTTCGTTAATCGTTCTGCCCTGCTATGTCATTTAAATGTCTTAACTAAATGATGTGTGTATTTTAGTTACCTAGTTTAGTGTGTGTTTGCTATGATTTTATGTGATTTTACATGGTTTATGATATTTTGGATGTAGGAATTGAGCGAAAATTGGAGATAGATCTTGTGGATGGAAGAAATTGAAGGAAGTCGAGATTTTGGATGAAATTGGCATGGATTTGACGAAGATGATGGACTGTGAAGAAGAAGTTTGGAGATCGGGCTTGGAATTAATTGTCTATAATTTATTTAGCCCAAAACTCTTGTTTTTAATTATATTTTGAGGCATTATTTTGATTAAGGGCCGAAGCCCATGAACTTGTAAAAGGCGGCAACTTTAGGGATCTTTATTCCCATATATATATATTTGTTTTGTTAGATAGGAGCCGCCACTTTTTGGAGAGAACCCATGAGATTAGAATTAAGTTAGTTGTTTTTAGCTTTAGGGGGGTGTATTCGTTGTGGATTTCCACAGACTTTAAAAAGTCCATGGAATTCACATAGATTCCAGACGACTTTCAAAGAATTCGTGGTTGGATTTCACCCCGATTTTCACTGATTTTCGAAGACTTTACGGGATAATTTTGGAATTGAATTCCATGAAACCAGCGCCCGCGGAGAACCAGCACCCGCTAGAAAAGACCCAGCGACCGCTGAGTTCCAGCGAGCGCTGGAAACCCAGCGATCGCTGGGTTCCAGCGAGAAGAATCACAAGAAATTAAATTCTAAATTCAATGGATGAAAGAAACATGACCTGTCCATCTGCGATGATAACAAGGACATGATACTGAAAATTACTCTTTTCCACAATATGAACCGCTGCATCAATTACTGGAGCAAACGATGTTGGGCCTGTATGTCAAGCAGCCACGGGAAAGCATTTCTAGTAAACGATGTGTGGTAAGAGAATATCTATCTTTTTACTGATATGAATTGGAGTTCTTGAAATAAAGAAGAAAAGCTGTACAAATCATCTTTAGCTGTCGTTTATTTCAAATTCTTTCTTGTCTTTCATCTTCTTGTCCAAATCATCATTTTTGTCACTCATTGTCCAAATCTCAATATACACATTTTTCGCCAGATTCGCTTTGACAGTACCTAGATCCATGGGATGCTTCACAATCTGATGATAATCGAGAAGCCCGAACGCAACAACATCCACAGGTGCTCTGAAAACATACCCAAATTTTTTGTGTTTGATCAATTTACCAACAATCTTCTCACATTCTTTCAACAAATCCCCAAAATTAACCGCCTCCAAACTGCCATTGTCATATCCATCGCTCAATTTCTTGGGGGCGGATCCAATCGCAGGGCCAGGCCGTTTACTGCCACTAAACTTCTTTGATTTCGGTTGAGATCTAGGAGTTTCGCCAATGTTGAATCGACCAGACTCAATCCGGTCTCGCAAATCACGAATCTGATCGAGTTCGGAAAAGAGGCGTTTCCGGAGATCCAGGAGTTCGGATTTCATGTACATAGCAACGTTGAAGGTCAGAAGACCACCATAGCTCCCCACGTTACGCGGGGCGGGGGTCTGGTTGAAAGAATAGGCATCATCGGACGCCGTCTATGTGACGGCTGGTGAATCGAAGTTGTTGTTGCTGCTGCTGTAACGACCGGCGACACCGTTGGTTAGTTCATGTTGCTGCTGGGAACCCAGCGGCCGCTCAAACCCAGCGCGCGCTGGACACTCTCAACGATTGCTGAGTTCTAGCGCTCGTTGGCTTCTTGGCCGCGGGCGCTGGAACTCAGCGCTCGCTTAAAACTTCATGGATTTCAATTCTCGTGGTTCTTGGCCGGATGTCGTCGTGTGTATTTTTTGAATGAAATCCATGAAAGTCATTCCGGATTTTAAGTCAATGGAATAACGAATACACCTAGATTTGTATGGATTTTAAAAAGTCTGGAACGAATACACCCAAATTTATATGGACTTTTAAAAGTCTTGAACGAATACACCCAGATTTCTGCAGACTTTTAAAAGTCTTGAACGAATACACACAGACTTTTAAAATCCATAGAAATCCATCAAATTTGAGAACGAATACACCCCCCTTAGTTTAGTTTTGGTTATATATTTTCATGCTTTTCGAGAAATATTAGTGGGGAGGATTAGCGTTGACTTTTTGGAGTTGATCAATTGGAGCAGAATTCAAGTTTATTCATATTGCAAGAGTGGTGGATTGGTTTTGTTATTTTGATTCTTAGTTTTATTCGTTATTTATTATTTGTTATCTTATGTTTATTTTAATCTATTTGATTGTTCTAGTTTTAATTATGAGTAGCTAATTCTTTAATTCGGCGAGAATAATAAAGCACTAATTTATTAATCTGTGAGACCTAATTGAGCATAAAATTGGTTCCTATTGATTTCAATTTATTCCTAGGGTTTAAAGATAATTCTAATTTTATTTAAGCCTGATCAACGTAGATTAAATTGGATTATAGTCAATTAGTACCTCCAATCCGTAATTGTTGGAATATGGCTGATTAGTGATAAAACTACCGTGTTCGTAGTAGGAATAAATTGGTAGATTAATTATTACTAGCGTATCTAGGATAATTGGTCTAAACTGGGTTCCTTCTCCTTAATGCTATTAGAATATTAAATCTATAACTGGCGTATCCAGCTAGGTTATATTTTAATAAGGGAAATAGGCAGGACTGACGTATCCAGCCGTCTATCGATACAGTAAGTAGGAATTGGGGAATGTCAGTGCGTATCACGGTATCCTAGAACTAGTTGGTTGATAGGGGTTAATTAATCTTTGCGTCGATGATCAGAGCTTTGAATTAGTGTGGATTTATTTGAGTCGAGTTACCTTTTTATTGATTTATTTCAAGAGTTAGTTTATTTGATTTAATTTGCTTTCTTAGTTAATTAATCTTTTCTCAAAATTAAGGCGTGGTGGCTACACCAAAAATTATAGATTTTAGGGAATTGAATGATTTTACCTGCTCTCTGTGGGATCGACCCTACTTGTCATTATACTAATTTATTTTGATAATTTTGCAGTAATTATTTGGTGGAAAACGACGTCCACCACTAAAATATCCTTGCATTTATTTTTAAATGATATAAGCAGTTATTCCACGATCTTGAGTGATCCCGCCCTTTTTCTGTAAATGCGGACTTTTAGGACACGTGTCTCTTCTATTTTCTTCCTGGATTTCAAAAATCATTGAAACCGACTTGGACACGATTCTCCATAACTTCCAAAAATGATTCATCTTCTTAATAGGATATACCTAATCCTTTCATACTTGATCATTTCACTCCACATCTGAGTTTTACAATCTCATTATTCTCCTGCTCTAACACTTGAACTCCATGTTTAGCCCTATTTTGTGATGAGTTTCTGGGTGTTTGTGTGTTATATTGGTGTATATTTTGGTCTCGTTCACTCAAGAGTTAATTAATCTGAGCTTTTGTGCTAATTTTATTGTCTCAAAATTTTATGCTCGAATTGATTAATAAATGGACAAAAATAGAGACAGAATTGAGTTGAGTGGTCTTACGAAGAATTGAAGTTATTCCTCGATACAAGTTTGTGGGCGAAGACAAATTTGAAATCGGATTTAAAACAAAAGAGAACGAATGTAAAGAATTTCGCTGCGCAGAATAGGCCCGGGCCGTGAGCGTGTCCCGCGCCCACGACTGAGGCTTTATCTTTTGGCCCATTTGTGGCCCTCTTTATTTATTAGTATCTTTCAGCCGCCACTAAGGGGGGGACGCTGGGAACGTGCAGACCTTGTTTATGCACTACTATTTTCCTTTGAATTATAACTCTTCTTAGATAATTAAATTGGTGCAATTGTTTGTTAGGGGGTGTATTCGTTGTGGAATTTGATGGATTTCTATGGATTTTAAAAGTGTGGGTGTATTCGTTTAAGACTTTTAAAAGTCTGCAGAAATCTGGTTGTATTCGTTCAAGACTTTTAAAAGTCCATATAAATCTGGGTGTATTCGTTAAAGACTTTTTAAAATCCATACAAATCTAGGTGTATTCGTTATTCCATTGACTTAAAATCCGGAATGACTTTCATGGATTTCATCCAAAAAATAGACACGATGAAATCCGGCCAAGAACCACGAGAATTGAAATCAATGAAGTTTTAAGCGAGCGCTGAGTTCCAGCGCCCGCGGCCAAGAAGCCAGCGAGCGCTGGAACTCAGCAATCGTTGAGAGTGTCCAACGCGCGCTGGGTGTGAGCGGGCGCTGGGTTGCCGCGGTCGCTGGGCCCAGGCAGCCCAGCCCACCCACGCTTTTTAAATACTGCTCTTCGGTTTTTTTTCCCTCATTCCACAGACGCCTACTCCAAAAATATACCACAGAAGCATACTTCAAAAAGAAGACAAGTTTAGGGTTCTATATTAGCTTTTAGCCAGGTATTTTTTCATAAATTTTATATCTTCATATTATTTTAATTATGTAATTTTTCTATAGCATGAATCTTGTACCTTTATAAATTGTTAGCAACTGTATACTGTGTTTCTATTGCATGTGAGTTGATTTCAGTTTTTTGTTGATATTTTGTATTTTTTTATTTTTATTCATTGATATAGTACTGTATCTGTATTTATTTTCGGTGTCTAGTAATATTATTATGGGAGACTCTCAACCACAAGATTCCAAAAAAAGGGCAGTGTATGAAGCATGGACAAAGGAACAAAGTGATGCCTTGTTAGAAATTCTGGTTGAGTCTGCACATAGGGGATGACGCGATAATAGTGGTTTATTTAGCAAAGCCATAGTAGAGGAAAGGATATTGCCTGTTCTGAATGAAAGACTTAGGTGCAATAAAAATTATAATCACTACCAAAGTCGTATCAAATGGTTTAAGAGACGTTGGAATGCTTATTCAACACTCTTGAAGTTTAACTCTGGTTTTGGCTATGACAACAACACCAAAAAATTCACGGCCTCAGATGAAGTATGGGATGCGTATATAGAGGTAAATTTGTTATCAATTATTTTTTAAACACAATGTTATTTAAATAATATAGTTAATTAATAATTTTCTTATTTATTATTTTAGGCTCACCCAAAAGATGCATACTTACGCACTGGGAGTTTTTCGGATTTTGGAGACTTGGGGATTGCTGTTGGAAACAGTGTGGCTGTAGGAAGAAACGCAATTGGATTGGGCAGTGCTACTAATGCTAGGACAATAGGAGTTGATGAAAGTAGAGGTCCGAACATAGAGGAGTTGAATTACGATGCTGAGAATGAGGCGTTTGTAGTACTGGGTCAAGATGATCCACCGTTATCCGGCTCCAAATCACCCGTGGCATTCACTGAAGTGTCTGTGGAGTCCACTCAGAGAAGAGCTCCCGCCAAAAGAAGCAGAGGCCAGTTTGAGACAAATTCAGGCCACACTGAAAATAGTTCGCATCAGGAGTTCATGGCAGAAATTAATAAAATCACTAGCACAATGGATCGAGTTGAAAGCCTCTTCGTGAAACGAGATACTATGCTGGAAAGAAGAGAAAAAGAAAAAAGTTATACAACTTGGGATGCTATCAAAGAAATTCCTGATTTGAGTGACGATGCCCGCATGAAAGCATTTGACTTGCTTGTTACAAAGTCACAAAAAGATGGATTTATGAAAATGACTGTTCCTGAACGTAAAAGATGGATAGAATCCAAGATTAAGGATTAGAGGATAGTTTAGTCATGTTTTTTGAACTATGTTTTTATTTTTGTTTCACCATCTTTTTATGAGTACATTGTTTTGTTGGTTTTATGTTTTAATACTTTCTTTTCTTGATTAATGAATGGTTTTTATGAGTATTTTTAAAAGGATATTTTTTGTTCGTCCCTTTTATTCTTATTTCAATTATTGTTTCATTGTTTTAAATGGCAGCATGAATTATGAAGATAAAATTAAAATTGCAATTGAAGAAGACAAAGATGAAGAACTTGAGGATGAAAGTGAAACAGAGATAGAGATTGAACTTTCTGATCTTGCTAGGCAACTGATGGAAGCAGCTAAGGTAGTTATCACTTTATTGGGAAATATTATGACGCTACATCCGACTGCTGACAACTCTCTGATGCGACGACCAAAGAATAGGGAAGGATTTCATTTTATTACGAGAATGATGGATGGAGATCCGAGCCAGTTTCGACAGTTGTATAGAATGTATCCTGACGTCTTCATCAAATTATGCCAGATCATTAGGGAGAAAGCCCATGTGGATGATACACGATACACAACTGTTGAAGAAATATTGGCAACATTCCTCATCATTGTAGGGCACAGTGATCGTTATTGTAACGTTCGTGAAAGGTTTGGTCGTTCGCATTTTGCTGCTAGTCAGAACTTCAACAAAATCTTGAGAGCATTGAACACCATAGCACCGGACATGATGGTTAAGCCGACTGGCGCAATACCCGCTAAAATTCGGGAAGGTACTAGATTTAATCCTTACTTCAAGGTATAATATTTATGCTCTTGTATTATATTAAATAGTTTTGGTTTTTGTATAACACATTCACCTATTATTTTAGGATTGTATCAGGGCTATAGATGGCACTCATATCCCGACCATGATAAGAGGTAGAGACGTGAGCTGTTATCGTAACTGTCATGGGGTGAATTCGCAAAATGTTTTGGTAGCTTGCAAGTTTGATTTGCAGTTCATCTATGTGCTTAGTGGATGGGAAGACTCAGCCCATGATTCCAAAATTTTAAGTGATGCATTGTCTAGACCAAATGGACTCCACGTACCTCAAGGTAAATATTTTCTAGTAGATCGTGGATTTGCTAATCGTCGTCAGTTTTTGGCTCCTTTACGTGGCGTTCGATATCATCTCAAAGATTTCGGTGGTGACGGTCGTCATCCAAGAAATGCAGATGAGTTGTTCAATCTTCGACATGCATCATTGCGAAACGTGATTGAACGAATTTTTGGAATCTTCAAATCACGTTTCACAATTTTCAAAACAGCTCATCCGTTCCCATTTCAAACACAAGCAGAGTTAGTATTGGCTTGTGTTGGATTGCATAACTTTCTCCGAAAGGAGTGTCGTTCTGATGAATTTCCAGTCGAAGTTGAAGAATGAAATGTTGCACCAGACGTTGAGAACGATGCAGACATTTTGGAATATTTTTCTCAAAGCCAACTGTCCCAGCGGAATGAAGCGAATATATGGAGAACAAATATTGCTAATGCTATGTGGCAAAATAGTCAAATATCTGAAACCGATCAAGACGATCAGGCGGAGACCGAAGATAATGTTTAGGGAGGTGTTTTGATGGATGTCGTTGAATTAACGTTTTTTTTTTCAATGTTGGATTTTGTATGGATGTTGACGTTATTTTAAGATTTTTTTAATGGATATTGGACGATTTTATTGAGCATGAATTATATAATTTAGGAGTGTATTAGCTGGGGATTTGAGGAAATCCACGGAATTGAGCTTAAATTAGGGGGTATTTGTTTGGGATTTGAGTAAATTCTTCGAATTCGTGCATTCTGACCCACACTCCAGCGGCCGCTGGAGTGTGAGTCAGAATGCACGAATTCGAAGGATTTACTCAAATCCCAAACAAATACATCCTCTAATTCATATTTTTGGGGTTGTTTATGTTACAAATTTGTGTATATTTTTTATTTTGACTTCATCATTCGTTATATTTATGTAAACTTGTATGATGATAAAAATATAATAACATGATTCAAATCCAAAACATGAAATCCAAGTATGTTTTAATGATAACATGAAACTCATTAATCAAATTCAAACATAATTCAAATCCAAAACATGAAATCATTCATGGATAATGAAAACAAACATTAATCATTGTTCAAATCCAAAACATTAATCATCAACCAAATTCAAAAGATAAAATTATCCAAACTCATAAAATAATGTCAACATTAAACCAAATAACAGAGATATAAAACATCAGAAACGTGGTCTCCAAGAATCCCACTGGCGCTGCAACTTGGCAATCTGCTGGTCTTGTGCATCAAAGCGAGCATTCATATCATCCCTCATTGATGTCATCGAGGAGTCAAAATGAGCTTGGAATGCTCCCATGGAAGAATCAAAGTGTGTATGGAATGATGTGAGATCATTCTGAAACTGCTGATAGTAGTCTCTCGACATTGAACCACCGGCTGCTCGATCTCCATTCCCCTCGTCTTCTTCCTCTGCCTCTTCGGTTTCCTCTTCAGCTTCTTCTTCGTTCTCCTCTTTTTCATCATCACCGGCGGTTCCAGATGGACCGGCACCAGGATCATTACGGGGACGATGGCCTGCTACTATCTCAGAGTGTATGTAGTTAACTACACAACTCATCTTCTCATGAGGAACCAGCGTGAATCGGTCAGAAATCAATTGAGCTTCTTTGAGCTCACCATAATCAATGTACTCACCATGCAGCTCATCCTGACCATCCTGAGGCCCCTCTGTCGCAGTAGGAACTCCAAACTTGTGTGCCAAACAAGTGATAATAGTAGAGAAAGAAGCATGGGCAGCAGGGCGCTTCTTCGCCCGAATCATAGCAGCCCAAATAAACTGTGAGATGCACACTTTTGTGCCATCTAAAGCACAAGCCAGCAAAACTACCTCATATGCATTCACCTTATTCGCCTGCTCCTTTCCAGACACATTATATGCAAGAAATTTATGAACAATAGACAACGCCAGATCCTTAATGTACCCACTAGGCATACCCGAACTATCCCAATTATCACAGCCAGTCAATTGATTCCACACTTGATTAACATTCCATCCCCGAGGTTTATCAGATAATCCAAAAGTAGGGAAACCAAAAATAGCTTTCATTCTAGCCAAACTAATTTTATACTCTCGCTCATACATCATAGCTTTAATCCATTTCATATCACCACTCATAACCACAGTAGTCATGAACTTATAACATAGAGGATCATACCCAGAAAATTCAATATCTCTAGCAGACTCTTTCATCCTTAGATTATTCAAATACAAAGCAACTTTCCGCTCAAGTTTCAAATCAATAACCAAGTCCCAATCCAAGTAATGCGGACAAGTAATGTAGTTCATGTTAAATTTCTTAAATATTTCTCCCTCTAGTTCGGTTTGCAAGTCAAAGGGACATTCGTACCTTTCGCTCAAAGTTGGCTCCTCATCGCCTCTACGGACGTTGGCGTTCTTGATTCAGACCATTATGTCGTTGAAGGTGACCGGAGAGGGTGGTGGTATGGAAGGACTGAAGTGGTGGTGATTTTTTCAGTTTTGGCTGGGAGGCTTGGGAGCTGTCGGCGAAAATAGAGAAATATGTGAATTAGGGCACCAGCGCCCACTGAGTAGGTATATATAGGCCATATTCCCAGCGCTCGCTGGAACCCAGCGCTCGCTGGGTTTCCAGCAGGTGCTGGGTCTTTTCTAGCGGGCGCTGGTTTCATGGAATTCAATTCTAAAATTATCCCGTAAAGTCTTCGAAAATCAGTGAAAATTGGGGTGAAATCCAACCACGAATTCTTTGAAAGTCGTCTGGAATCTATGTGAATTCCATGGAATTTAAATTTCATGGACTTTTTAAAGTCTGTGGAAATCCACAACGAATACACCCCCTTAGATTCGTGAATCGAGATTGGATTGTAAGTCATTGCTTTTTAATATTATAAAAATTATTTAACATTCATGTCTGCTGATCCAATTTTACTTTAAGTAATTATCTTTGTTTGATTATTGTTTGCATTAGAATCTTAATTTAGTTTAGAAGTTAGTTTAGTGAGATTCAGACTACTAGCTTATGCAAATTTCATCTCCACACGTATATAGGGAGATTAGATTAAAGTAAATTCACTTATGCAATTAAAGATTTTAGATTTTGCTCAAGAGTTCGTTGCTATTAGTTTCACATTAATCAATTCAGAATTTCTACTTAATATTGTTTTGAATGTAGTTAGAGTCACAATTCTTTTTGCTCTACAACATCACTAGTTTTATGTTTCCATTTCCAGTTGCTTTAGATTTGTCGAATATGAATCAAACTTGGTTTTTCTTTTGTTAGTTTAATTGTTGCATTTAATTTAGGATTTATATAACTGAATTATAGCTTTGTCTAGAACCCTAGTTTATATGTTTTTATCAATTGCTTATATTACTTATTTGAATTACTGCCTAGATAATTTTATGTGCTTTCTTTTGATTTCACATTAGTTAAGCGGAGCATGAGTGTCAGACCCAGCCTATGTTTAGAGTGTTTAGGAATTTACTGCTTTTTGTGTGTAACACGAGCGAACGCCCTGCTTAGCCTTCCTTGAGAATACGACTTGGGTTAGCTTATCCACTGCAATTGACCTCGTACAATTGCGAGTCAATTCAAAAGGTGTTTTGAGTTGAGTCACTCCACAGTTCAATTCTGTGAGAAAAGATCCAAAATTTGTAGAAACTCTTAGTGACACTCCCTCAAAATGACAAAATCATCTCACTCCACTTACCAGAAAATTGTATGCTACGAGGCTTCGATCTCTCCGGAAGCCCTTCAAAGCCAGAATGAGCACGACAAATTGAACGAGATACTCACTCGTCATAATTGGTTCAACTTCTTACATTACGTGCCTCAACACTTCTTGGAGGACACAATGATCAAGGAGTTTTACGACTCCATTGCTCTTGATGCCACGTCTGGTCTATACACAGCTCAGATCACTATCTATACAACTGCCGACTTCTCAACCTCTGAGAAACACTCTATTAATGTTTCTCAAGTTATCAGGGAGATATTTCATTTCCCCATCGATGGTCCCGCTCCCATCTTCTCCGACGAGGACACCAATAAACTCCTTCTATCAGCTTTGAAGGAAGAATCACCGTCTGAGGTGAAAAACATCATGAGCATGTCTATTCTCCACCCGCATCTCAGAATTCTTGCCAAAATCATAAAGAGGTGCTGGCTCGGCACCTTGGGATCTCCAGATCACATCTCCCGACACAAAATAGTGCTCACAGCACTAATGCAGATAGGTCCTTTCAATTGAGAACAAGCTTATCTCCAAGTCCTTGTAGAAGAGAAAAACCAAAGCCCATTCCTCGAGACATCTGCGTCAAGGGAACAGGGTGTCAACAATCATTCTTCATAGTACCAAGGAACTGAAGTGCTTCTGAAATGAGGAGATCAAAGTGACTGATACCATCAACCTTTTTTAAGGTCCTTCGAGTTCATCATGAGCAATTCCTACACCATCCAGTGCAACTCCTACTTCATCACACACTATCTTCTTTCCATCGACTGCCGGTGTTCAAAGCCGCATAAGACTTTCTCTCAGAAAGATCTCAGGCAGTCATAGAGTGCCAATTCCTTAAATTGCCACTTCTTCGGTTCCAATCATTGCCATTTCCTCAACTGAAGAATCACCAAAACATTGCACTGAGAAATCTCCACTTCAAACTGGTGAAACATCTCATCGGTCATCACAATCCCCTGTGGTACAACAGCGTATTCTCGGAGAATCACCTTCTCCCCCTTCATCAAAGAATCAATCTGATCAATCCCCTGCTTCTCCGATAAAGGAATCTTTCCATCATCTAAAAGGATTCTTTCAACATTTCGCTGAAACCTTTTCGAAAAAGGTTACTTATTTTGATCCCTCTGATCCCTCATCCTCAAGGTCATCTCGACCTGAGGATCTTAGGAACTATTTCCTAAGTTTTGCTCAACACAACCTCGAAATCTATCTTCATGCTCTATGGGCTGAAGAGCATCCAAATGCGTACCAAGATTTAGTACAATATCTCTTCTATACCTTTGTCAAAACTGCTTCTAGATCTCAATTTCAGGAACTCAGCATCAGTCTACCTGAATCTGAATTGGACTCAACTGAGTCAAATGTGTTTTCCAAGTTTGGCATCACAAACTTGTGGGATGATATCTATGATATGCTATTTGTGATTCAATGTTATCTACTTGCACACGGTCTGATCAACAAAGTACCTCAGAACAAGGATGATCTCATGATCGATGAGCAAGAAACCATGAAGAATGTGTGCACACCCACTTCAACAACTGATGCTACTAGAACTGAGCAAAGAACAGATGAAGTTCCTGCAACCGGAACAAAATCAACTGATGCGATGGAGCATACAATTGGAAGGAGACTTCAAGCTCAAAAAATGGAACTAACGGATCTCAAAGCCAAATTAATTCTTCATCCTTAAATCACAAGTGATGAAGCTCCAGCATTAGAGCAGTCAACCGGCAACAAGTGCAACTGAAACTAAACCCCAAGGCCATCAGAAGACATAACCTTCCCCTCTTGATGATGCCAAAAAGAGGGAAGAGTTGAAGAAGGAAGGAGAGACGAAGGAAGAACGGAAGAAGGGGAAAGAGAAGAAGGAAGATGAGAACAAAGGGGAATCAACAAGGAAATCTAGGGAAAAGTCTTCCAAAAGACCTCGTACTGATGACACCTAATCTTGGTGTTATTTTGTTGGTTTGCTTTGTTACTTGTGGTTGTTGTTTTCCCTGCTGCGTGTTCCTTGTCACGTGCAAAGTATGATTTTCCTACAACTGATTTCTTATCAGTTGTTCAAAATATATGAAAACAACTGTTTTCTTTCCTGAAGACAATCTCTTTGTTGTCCAGGCTCTGATTATCAGTTGTTCAAAATATATGAAAGCAACTATTTTCTTTCCTAAAGACAATCTCTTTGTTGTCCAGGCTCTGATTAGCTATTTGATGTTATTATGCTACTTATCTTGCTCTGCGCTTTTCTGTTGCTTATTAAGTTCTTGCAAGATAACAGGTTATTCTGTTCATGGGGAATGGTACTCACCCTATTTAGAATCTTGCTTCTTTGTCTTTCAGTCGTTGCTTTTGATAGGCTTGATTGTATGGTTTTGGCATCATCAAAAAGGGAGAAATTGTTGGGAAATTGAAGAAATATCCTATTCCAGTTTTGATGATCCCAAAACCCTTAGTTTTCATTTCTCTAGACTAACCTTGAAAATAGCTTCTAGAGCGGTTGTTGCCATTGGTTGCGGCTCTTGCGATTCTTGCCATTTTGTAGCTAACGAGCCGCAGTCGCAATACTGGTCGTGGCAAATTACGTGCAATCTTATTTTGACTTGTTCTCCGCATTCGAGCTTTGATTTGCTCAGCATTTCGCTCACGAAAGCTCAACCTCTTTAATCTGGACCATATTCTAGACCATATTTTCATAAAATTTTGACAAAAGGTGTATACGAGTATCAATTCTCAAAGAATAGCAAAATAAACATAAACTTGTTTTAAACATGATTTTCTTATCTAAAATTGACACAATAACTCGTTTGAAACACACATAAAATCCATGTTTGTCGATCACTTGGATTTGAATGCTATAAAAGGCCAAAATTTCATTTTTGGAATACCATAAATTTCACTGTGAATTTCACAACTTTGAACACTCAATGCAATATTATCGTATTTTCACAAAAAAATATAATTCTTATAATAATTACCCCTGTTGGGAAATAGAAGAAATATCCTATCCTAGTTTTGAAGATCCCAAAATCCTTAGTTTTCATTTCTCTAGACTAGCCTCTTTATTTGTACTCAACTATTACAGTTCAATCTTTTAGCTAGACTGAAGGTTACAGGTAACTGAAGTTTCTCCTTGCCGAAGACCGAAGAAACTGAAAACTTAGAAGATCAAAGTCTGACTAAAGATAGAACAATTGAAGGAAGACGCTGGTGATACGAAGGACATTGTGAACTAGAGACATTCAGTTAAATTGGAAGACAATTTAAGTGAAGACAAAGACTGCTCAAGCGAAGGACAAAAGCTTTAACTGATTCCTCAGTTAAACTTAAAGTCTCACGTGCAAACACGTGTAAACAACGGAGCTTCGACTTGAGTTTATCAGTCAACATTCTTCATCAGACTGAAGCGCTGGTGCTCGCATTAAATGCTCCTGCAACAGCATTAAATGCACCAGATATGAAGATCGTCATTTCCAGTACATCAACTTTCCTTTTTCGTTCTAAAGTTCAAAAACACCCTGCTCCAAGGACATAAAGGATTCAGACCTTCAACCAATCAGGAGCTAAGAAGATTGAAGCCTCAGCCCAAAGCACAGAATGTCTCACAACGGCTGAAATCCTGAAGACCATCTCTCCAACGGATATATTCGGGACTTCACCTATAAATAGAGCTCGAGGATCGCCTTCAAATCTTCACCGATTCAAAGACATACGCTGAAGTTCTGTCAAGATTACAAGCCAACATTAACTTAGACAAAACTTTGAATCAAAGAAGAGAGTACTCAAACGTTGTAAAATTAGTTTTTCTTATTACCTAAACTCTCTTAGAAATCTAGGCAACCCCTATTTTATCCTAAGCCTAGAATCGATTACTTGAGAGCCTGTTCTCAGTAATCTTAGTTGGAAGATTTCGAACCCCTTTTCAACCGAGTGAAAAGAGTGTTTGAGTAGAGAGGAGTTCAGACCAGTGTTCTGACTCCAGAGATCTTAGCCAAGCGCTACAAAGGCATTTGTGTGTCTTAGCGTGCTAAGAGCGAGTGAGAAATCCAACCCAGTGTGTTGGTACTGAAAATCTGATTTTGAGTTGTAAGGTTTGTTGTGCACCCGTAAGCATTAGCCTAGAGTGATTGTCAGACTAATCATCTCACCGTGGACGTAGGAATTTATTTTCCGAACCACGTAAAAATCCTTGTGTTCTTTATCTGCTTTCAATTATTCTTTATTTGCGTTAAACTTGTATTACAACTGAACTGGCTTAACTGAAAAGTGTAACTAAGGATTTCATTAAGTGACAAACTCTTTCAAAAGGCTATTTGGATTAAGTTTAAATTTTCTGCTGCTGAGTTATTAGTCTAACTGATCAATCATTTGATAGTCAGTAAGATTAATAACTCTACTCTGTTTTACAAACTCTAAATTGAAGCCTTACGTGAATATCAGTTAAAGCTCTGTGCTTGACTGAAATCAAAATACTAAATTTACTTCAGTATCAGTCTATAACCATTTTCCAACTGAAATTTGGTTTGTGCGTTTTCGATTCCGCAAAAATAGCCAACGGGTGTATTCCCCCCCCCCCCCATACACCTATTTAGTCAACCCTCCGGGACCTAACAAGCCCCATTAATAATAGGGTTAATATGCAAAAACACCCATAACGTTACCACCCCAACTACACTTAAGTCCCTAACCTAACGTTGATAGCAACTAACACCACAAACTTCATTAAGTACTACAATTAAATCCATAAATAAATAATTTTTTTCACAAAATTAAGAAACTTATTTTTTTTAATCTATATAATATATAAAATAGGAGTTTCTCCCTCCATTTTTTCTCCCTCTTCACCCATCAATTTTTTCATTATTTTTCATCTCTTTTTTCTTTTACAATTTTAATACTTTTCTAAATAATATCAAATTTAATTTATGAAGAAATATTTAATAAGCATATTATGTTTAAATTTGTAACAAAATATTCAATATGGTATAAAATTATTAAAAATAAATTTAAAACAAATATGTTATTAAAATTTTAAAATATTCTATTTTCTTTCTCTTTGTTAAAATTTTACAATTTTTATTTATGTCTGTGTATGAAAGTATTTATTTATATGAAAAAATTGATGGGAGAAGAGAGAGAAAAAATGGTGGGAAAAAAATGGAGGGAGAAAACTCCCATTTTATATATTATATATATAAAAAAAATGAATTTCTTAATTTTGTGAACGAAATTTTGTTTATGGGTTTAATTGTAGTACTCAATGAACTTTGGGTGTTAATTGATATCAACGTTAGGTTAGGGGCTTAAGTCTAGTTGGGGTGATAACGTTAGAAGTGTTTTTGCATATATTAACCCTTAATAATATTCATAAATATGATCACATACCTTTAAAATTATTTTTTTACACAAGTTAGATGCAATAGGAGACATCGTATAATCATGCAATAAACATTTATTTTTACATGAGATTAAGTATCTTAAGTAGAAAAATACAATTTATTTTTTGTCATAAGAATATAATTATGAGTTATCAAGAAATTAATACATGTGAAATTTTTTCGTAATTTTCTAACCTGACAAACTATCCCAAAAATTGAATATTTTGAATTGAGACTGAAAATTTATAATCCGAATTCAGTCCGATTAACTCGAAACAAAAATAATCTAAATATGTGTGAACTAATCCGACACTAATAATTTTTCGATTGACGTTTATAATGGGCTGATGACGTTGCCTTGAAGCCGGGGTTGGAATTTGAAAACTCAAAGTCTTCGTAGAAATTTCCAAGTCTTATCCCAAGCTAACATTGATTGCTCTGATCGGCTCATCCCAACTCAAATAGTATATTGGATATTTTAATTTTGTATTTAGGGTTCAGGCAGGTCATTAACATATTTGATTATTATTATTTAGTTAATTTTTCAGGTAACAACATTATTTGAAACAATATAATTCTTAAATTTACACTACAAAAAAACGCACGATTACCGACGGCATTTTGCCGTCGGTAATAAGACACGGCCGCCGGTGATAAAGGCTACCGGCGGCGTTATCGACGGCAACTCGCCGTCGCTAACCGGCTCGTCGGTAACGCCATTACCGACGGCGATCGACCGCCGCCGGCAATTAACGGCGGCGAAGCCGCCGGCATTTCCGCCGTTAAATACCGCCGTTGAACGGCGGAGAGTTGCCGGAAAATTACCGACGACAAATGCCGTCGATAATTAGCGGCGGCGAGATCACCGTCGGTAATTTCCACCGGACGGTGGTGGCGCACACGCCGGAGTTGTTCAAGGTATTACCGAGGGCAAAATGCCGTCGGTAATTACCGACGGCATTACCGACGGCATTTGCCCTCGGTAATATTTTTTAATTTATTTTATTTATTTTATTTTATTTATTTATTTATTTTATTGTATATCCACAATTTATTTCGGTATTTATACAGTATTGCATAATTTAGACCAACTTCCCAGTCGGTCACCCATCTTAGTTGTGCTCTAAGTCAAGCACGCTTAACCTTGAAGTTCTTTTCGAATGGTCACCAGTACAGAACACTCGAATTATTGATATATATAGTATCTATTAATTCATTTAAAGTCTACTTCAATATACAATATCATATATATTCATAACCTTAGAATATGTCGAGATGAAATACAAAAAATATTGTTAATTACGGATTGGGCTCGTTTCCGTTCTTATTTTTATGTCGGAAAAATATTTATTAATTAATTTATTATTAATTTTCGATTTTTTTTTTTTTATCAATCTAGTTTATACACCATTCATAACCTTAGTGTTGATTGATGAGTGAATCACTAATCAAATTAACATTATTAAGTTATAATTATAAGTTTCTCACTAACAATTTTGAATGCTTAGCAATAATATTAGAGTAGTGATGATTGATGAGTGAATCACTAATCAAATTAACATTCTTAAGTTATAATTATAAGATTCTTACTAAGAATCTTGAATTCTTAAGTAATATCTTACATTAGTGATGAGTGATGTGTGAATCACTAATCAAATTAACATTATTAAGTTATAATTATAAGTTTCTTACTAATAATCTTGAATGCTTAGTAATAATATTAGATTAGTGATGATTGATGAGTGAATCACTAATCAAGCGAATCACTAATCAAATTAACATTCTTAAGTTATAATTATAAGATTCTTACTAAGAATCTTGAATTCTTAGTAATAATCTTGGATTAGTGATGATTGATGAGTGAATCACTAATCAAATTAACATTCTTAAGTTATAAATATAAGATTCTTACTAAGAATCTTGAATTCTTAGTAATAATCTTGGATTAGTGATGATTGATGTGTGAATCACTAATCAAATTAACATTCTTAAGTTATAATTATAAGATTCTTACTAAGAATCTTGAATTCTTAGTAATAATCTTGGATTAGTGATGATTGATGAGTGAATCACTAATCAAATTAACATTCTTAAGTTATAATTATAAGATTCTTACTAAGAATCTTGAATTCTTAGTAATAATCTTGGATTAGTGATGATTGATGTGTGAATCACTAATCAAATTAACATTCTTAAGTTATAATTATAAGATTCTTGCTAAGAATCTCGAATTCTTAGTAATAATCTTGGATTAGTGATGATTGATGAGTGAATCACTAATCAAATTAACATTCTTAAGTTATAATTATAAGATTCTTACTAAGAATCTCGAATTCTTAGTAATAATCTTGGATCAGTGATGATTGATGTGTGAATCACTAATCAAATTAACATTCTTAAGTTATAATTATAAGATTCTTACTAAGAATCTTGAATTCTTAGTAATAATCTTGGATTAGTGATGATTGATGAGTGAATCACTAATCAAATTAACATTCTTAAGTTATAATTATAAGATTCTTACTAAGAATCTTGAATTCTTAGTAATAATCTTGGATTAGTGATGATTGATGAGTGAATCACTAATCAAATTAACATTCTTAAGTTATAATTATAAGATTCTTACTAAGAATCTTGAATTCTTAGTAATAATCTTGGATTAGTGATGATTGATGAGTGAAGCACTAATCAAATTAACATTCTTAAGTTATAATTATAAGATTCTTACTAAGAATCTTGAATTCTTAGTAATAATCTTGTATTAGTGATGATTGATGAGTGAATCACTAATCAAATTAACATTCTTAAGTTATAATTATAAGATTCTTACTAAGAATCTTGAATTCTTAGTAATAATCTTGTATTAGTGATGATTGATGAGTGAATTACTAATCAAATTAACATTCTTAAGTTATAATTATAAGATTCTTATTCTTACTAAGAATCTTGAATTCTTAGTAATAATCTTAGATTAGTAATAATCAATGTTTAAATTTTCACTTGTATTTCAATATATATTTGATTTTAATGTTTTTGTATTTTTATCTTTGATCAATTTATTAGATGATAAATGAACAAAAAATGAAAAAAAATAAAAAAAATAAAAAAAATAAAAAAAAATAAAATTAATTACCGACGGCAAATGCCGTCGGTAATTAGCATTTGCCGTCGGTAATTAGCGGCTGAAAAATGCCGTCGGTAATTTTGGCCGGACGGCGGTGGTGCTATCGCCGGATGTCACCGGCAGTGGTGATTAGCGGCGGCCGGTTGCCGCCGGTAAATACCGACGGCAATTGCCGTCGGTAATAAATAATATATATTTATATTAATATATATTTAAATTAGCGACGGCGCAACCGCCGCTAATTAGCGGCGGCCCGTTTGCCGTCGGTAATGCGCCGGTAATAGTGAAAAGGCGGGTCGCCTTTTTTGCCGCCGCCGTGCCGTCGGTAATTGCCGGCGGCGGCGCCGCCGTCGGTAATTTTCGTCGCTATTTACGCGTTTTTTTGTAGTGTTAGTTGAAACAATATACGGATAAAAAAAGGTTAATTAAAGAAACGTCGGGACAGACGCACTACAAGAATTCAGCTCATAGACAACATGATATAGACAACATGCTTCTAAACCTGTTGTCTATGATAACTATAGACAACGGTTTTGGAAAATTCGTTGTCTATTTAGGGCGGTCATAGACAACGGTCTGAAACCTGTTGTCTATGATAACTATAGACAACGGTTTTGGAAAACTCGTTGTCTATTTAGGGCGGTCATAGACAACAGGTGTGAAACTTGTTGTCTATGATAACTATAGACAACGGTTTTGGAAAACCGTTGTCTATTTAGGGCGGTCATAGACAACGAGTTTCAGAAACGTTGTCTATTATAACTATAGACAAATAGACAACGGTTCTGAAACTGGTTGTCTATTATAACTATAGACAACGGTTTTGAAAATACTTAATTTTTTTTTCTCTCTTCTTTCACTAATTTTTTTTTTACTAATTTTTTCTTTAATTTTTTTTATGAACATCATCAAATTTAATTCATAAAAAAAATACTTAATACTACATCTTAAATTTAAGTTAATGAAAAAATATTTAATATGGTATAAAAATCATAAAAAATAAATAAATTATGAAAAAACAAAATTAAAAAGATGAATAACAGTGTCTCTCGTTTTCGACCTAATCGCGCTGGCCTCTCTATCTCTTTCCCCCAAATCGTGACTAACCTCTCTTTCTCTCTTTCCCCGCTGCAATTTCACTACAAGAAAATCGAACATACATAACACATTATACATAACGGTTTTTTTCAAAAACCGTTATGTATGAGCGCCTTTTTCACTATAGATAACAGTTAGAGAAATTTCCGTCATGTATGTACTGTTACCTATATACATACATAACGGTATGAAGTAATGCGTTATGTATGAGCGTTATCTATTAGTCATGTAGATAATGGTAATCTTGAACCGTTATGAAATGCGTTATCTATGAGCATATCTTTTATAACGATTGTCAAACCGTTACGAAAATCGTTATATATGAACGTATTTTGTAACGGTTATTTCAACCGTTAGGGAAATTGTTATGTATGATCAATATTTTTTTCTCTTTTTTCCAATTTTTTTTTTCAATTTTTTTAAATCCTAATATATTTATTTTCAAATAAAAAAATGTTCTAAAAATAAAAAATTAGAAATTAAGTTTATTTTTAAATTAGTATTTAAATAAATTTGAGTCAAGTTTTTTTGTTTTTATCATTTTTTTTTCATATTTTTATCATTTATTTTAAAAGTCAATTTTTTTCATTTGTTTTAGTTTGTTTTCAATTTTTTTAAAGCCATAATATATTTAATTTAATCTAATTTAAATTCTCAAACCTCTAAAATCCAAACCCTAACTCTCTTTCTCTCGTTCAATTCTCCCGCCCACAGGCCGCCGCCTCGCCTCCCATCAGTCTGACGCGCCTCCGGCAGTCTCTCCCGGTCCAACGCACCACCGGTCTCCGACCGCCCCGCCTCGGTCTGACTCGAAGCCTCCGTGGCAAGCCAAAAGTATGCTATGCCCCGTCGCGCCTCAGTGTGCGACAGCACGGTCCATCCTTTCCCGTCGTCCCGCCTCACCTCCTCCGGCCTCAGCGGCTCCGTTGGTCCGTCCGGCGACTCCAAAACACCAGCAGTTGCCAACACGGCGAGGTAATGTGGCAACTCCCTTCCCTAATTTTTTTTTCGAATTTTAGATCCCTAAATTCTTAGGTTTTGGGAGTGGCTCTTCCCTATAGATTTTGTGAATGTGATTGAGTTTTGTTTGTGGATTAAATCGAGATTGAGTTCTATATACCTTGTAGCCTGTAGGAACTTGGGGTTGAATATAACTCATTAAGATGCATTTGACCGAATGTTTTGATGGTTTTGGAAGGTAACTTAATAAAATTGCAAAACCTACCTATTATTATATTTTTCATTTGGTCTTCTGTAATTCCTTGATGCATTATTTTTTTCTGTATTGGTTCATAGAATCGACATTCTGCCTGTAATCTGATGCCCAAAGGTACAAATGGGGTTCTTTCTTGTCTATGGTAGCTGCACTCAGTAACCCCCCCTCCCCCCCTCTCAGGAAGATGAAGATCGTTGGGTTCGATGATGAAGTAACCTACTATCTCTATGAAATGCCAGGAGCAGCTACCTCAGATGTTTTCCATCTCCGGTAATATATAAATTATCATGGCATCCTTCAATCTTGATTCAAGCTATAGCTCCAAATGAAACTTTAAAGAAATTGGCTTCTGTTTGCTCAAATTTCAAGCTCCTTAGTAAAGTTCTTTTTTCCATTTCAACTACTGTAGCAAAGTTCTTGTGTATTTGCACCATACTATACTAGATTCATTGACCGCCAGCTAATGTTCTTTCTTTTGCTGTATTTATGTCGACGCACACCTATGAATTGCTTCCTGAGTCTGGAAAGGTAAGGATGTCTGCTGCCTATTTTAATGTTAATCCCTTTGTATTTATTTTCTCTCTATAGTTCTTTTGCCTGATATATTACATTGCTTGCAGATTGTTGCCTTTGACGTCGACTTACCCGTAAAGCAAGCATTTCATATTCTGCATGAGCAGGTAAAACAATTTGGTATCTGTAGGTCGATATTTTTCCTGTCTTCCTTTAGATAATAATTCTATCTTATTAATTATCAGAGTTGGCATTGGTTTTTTATTTAAGAACTAATAATCCCATGATGGTATCAAAATGTTGGATTCTATTTTGACCCCTGCGACTGCGAGATTTGTCTTACATGTTAATTATACACACTTTTGCTTGCCTCTGCTTATGTATTTTTATTTAGTGCAATTCTTTTCAACCAACAAATTCTTTCTAGGGTGTATATACGGCGCCCTTGTGGGACTTCTCAAAGAGCCGGTTTACCGGAGTTCTCAGTGCACTGGATTTTATTTTGATTATGAGAGAGGTATATGCTCTATTATTGATATAAAGAAAAATTATCTCTATTTAGGTTCCCCTATTTTCCTGGAGTTATAGAATGTGGTTAGAAATGTTTGGGGTCATTATTTGATATTTGAGATTCTGTAGAGCAGTTCTCGGCTTTTGGTTTTGTTGAAATTGGACTAATTGTTCTGCGGGTGGAGGAAAATTTGACGAGTATGAAGAAAATTTATTTAAATAATCAAGTGATTCTGAACATGTGACTGATGAATAAGATGTCCATATCGTACAAGATTATTCCGCTGAACTGATTGTTACAAAGGGCTATGAGAATCATGACCAGTTAGTATTTTGATTTTGATAATTCTTTTTTCATGGATTTTGAATAAAAGAGGTTATGAACTTCGGTTTCTTCAACCACCCATTATATAACTTATTGCTGGCTATTTTACTCATGGGCCTTGAATGCCACTCTGCAAATTTGACGACTGTGTCTTTCTGCAACCATATTTCTTATGACTTATGAGTGTGATGTAGGACTGCTTAAATGCTACTAAGTAATGGTATACATAACTGTGGTACTATCCTGATGTATATTATGACGACATAAGTTTTATTATTATTTTTTATATTAATTTAGATTATTTATTTTTAATGTATATTATAATATACACTGGTAATTGTAATTTATAATTTTTATTAAATTTTACTTCAAGACAATTTCTATAATTTCATATTTGATCACAAGTTTGTTTTTCTTATAGTTTGCAGGAGGATGCTACTCCAAAAAGGAAATTGATGAAGTAAGGATAGAGTGGGCAGAATTTGTATGTAAAATCACAGATGAGTGATGATGGGTAAGTTTTATATAAAGTTAATTTTTTTATATTTTTGAGATATAAGGTTAATAAATTTTATAAATTGATACTTGAAATATTTTAATATTGCAGATGGTGTAACTTGCTTGGTTTGCAGTTATGTTTCAATTAGTACGATGATGATGTTTGGATTCTAATGTAATGTAGGATGATGATGTTTGGATTCTAATGTAATGTAGGGATGATGATGTTGGATTCTAATGTAATGTAGGGATAATGATGTTGGATTATAATGTATGAATTTTATTATTAATTTATGTATTTTTAGCTTTTCATATTATGTTTTTAGATTTACTGAAATATAAATTGAAAAATCAGGAAATTTTAAATATAAATACAAAATAAAAACTATAATATAGAATAGACAATGGTCAAGAACTTGTTGTATATAATAGAATAGACAACAGATGATCAGCCGTTGTCTATGAGAGAATAGACAACGGGTTTTCTCAGGTTGTCTATCACAGAATAGACAACAGACGCTAAGACGTTGTCTATGAGAGAATAGACAACGGTCTAGAAACCGTTGTCTATAAGAGAATAGACAACGGTCCAGAACCCGTTGTCTATGACCGCCCATCAATAGACAATACTCTCATTTACAACAGTTGATTTTGTAATAGACAACGGATTCTGACCGTTGTCTATTAGCGTTTTTTTTGTAGTGACGGTGAATTTCGAGAAGTCGGCGGTAACTTTTAGTCCTTGTACTAAGCAAAATGATTTCGAGGAGGTGGTTGCGGTGCTTGGGATCAAAGAAACGTAGGGGCACTCCCTTTATTTGGGATTACCCACATTCATAGTCAAACAAAAGAGAATGCAGTTTGATTATTTACGGGAGAGGGTCTGCAAGAAGTTTAGTTCATGGAAGAATAAATTCTTTTCTTATGGAGGGAAAGATGTGCTTATAAAATCAATCATCCAAGCTATGCCAACGTATACCATGAGCTGTTTTAGGGTGCCTGCTGCGGTTTGCAATGATATTGAAAGAGAGTGCTGTAATTTTTGGTGGGGTAATGAGGGAGATAGGAAGCTAATGCATTGGTCTTCGTGGAAGAATCTTTGCGCCCCAAAATCCAAAGGTGGAGTGGGATTTCGTCGTCTTGAGTCTTTTAATAGGGCGCTTCTGGCGAAGCAGGCGTGGAGATTGATTAAATTTCCGAACTCCCTAGTGGCCAGACTGCTCAAAGGTAGATACTACAGAAATGGCGATATGATGGACGCTATACCACCATGCAATGCTTCTTTCTCCTGGAGATCGATTTGTTGGGGAGGGGGCTTGCTACGGAAGGGTATAAGATGGAGAATTGGAAACGGAACTGGGGTTCGAGCTTTTGTAGATCCTTGGATTCCAATGGAGGGGGGAGGAGGACGTGGATCGGGAAGTGAAGGTGACGGTGTGAGGGTGGCTGATTTTTTACGAGATGATGGGGGCTGGAATCAACAAAAACTTGAGTCAAGCTTCCTCCCTCATGAAGTAGCAGCGGTTCTTAATATTGATCGGGAGAGTAGGAAGGAGGAGGATGTACGGTTTTGGAGATATGATGAGAAGGGAAGGTATACGGTGAAGTCGGGGTACCTGCTGGAGACCGGTTTTTATGATGGTCACGATTCGACATCTTCCTCGGAAACTAAACGGTGGTGGAGCCATATTTGGAATATTAATGTTCCGCCCAAAGTGCGGGTTTTTATGTGGAGAGCTACTTCTAATTTTATCCCAACTCATGAAAACCTGAAAAAATGACATATTCCTTGCTCGGGTATTTGCTCTTGGTGTCGTAGAGATTGGGGGAAGGTTACGCATTGCCTCATTTTCTGTGACAAGGTTAGAGAAGCTTGGAAGAAGACAGCTTGGTGGTATCTCTTGAAACATATGGAGCAACTCACGCTCGAGGATTTGTGCCGGAAGATCTTGAAGGAAAAAGGAGAGGGGGAGTTTGCGCTGTTTTGCATGGCGTTGTGGTGGACATGGACTTGGCTCTGTAAAGTAAAGCATGATCCAGAGTTTAGAGGTGAGCTCGAATTGGTGGAAGGATGCGTGAATCTGCTGTGCTCCTTCTAGGAAGCTCGGAAAAGTATTTTGTCGAGAAATAGATGCTTGCCGATTGAAGGGGACCGCAGGTGGAAACCTCCACCGAAGGGGATGCTTCGGTTGGATGTTGATGTTTCAATACATGAGGATGGAGGGGCGACTGGTGTGGGGTTTGCTGTTAGGGACGAGATGGGGAACTTAATCGCAGCTGCAGCGCACAGAGTGGGGCAGACGGATACTATTCTCATGGGAGAGCTGCATGCTTTGATGCTTGGTATTGGGTACTGTATTGACAAAGATTTGGGGCCGTTGCTTGTGTATTCGGATTCTTTGCTTGCTATACATGTGGTTAATGAGGAGTTTAAAGGTATGGATTCCCTTAGTGATGATTTATTTGAGGTGTTTGTCTTTGCTAAGGAGCGTATAGTTAGCGATTTTCGTCATGTTCGCAGAGAAGCTAATAGAGTGGCTCATTGTTTGGCAAATTTTGCCGCGGTTTCGTCTGGTGTAATGATCTGGGAGTCAAGGTTTCCGGCTTGGCTCTTGGATATTGCTGCTCGTGATCTTTAATATATCAGAGATCTTTCCTGTTCAAAAAAAAAAAAGGTTAATTAATGGATTGCTTATAATTAAATGATGTATATACTAATATAGTACATAAAAGAAAGAATCAATATATAACTGACTGTTGAGAACCTTGTGGAATATCCTAATCCTTGTTTTGATAATACCAAAATTCATAGGTCTTAATTGTAATAGACTAGAACAAGTTTTGAACTGATCACTATTTTATTAGCAACAAAAATACCGCAACTAACACGGTGTAATCGTAGTATAAACAGCAATCGAGTATCGTATCCACAGAGACTGTAAAACGAAATCACTCTATCTATCTCCTACACAGACTCTCACAGTATGCAAGTAAAACGATTATGAAGGTGAATATTGAACTAAGATTAACTAAATAAAACTAAAGAGCATATAAACTATGATAATTAACTCAAATAAAAGGAAAACTCTGACCCTAGGGATGTATTTTCACCAATCAACTTCATGCATTCAACCTATTGATTCAATTACCAATTTTAATCCAACCCTGATGAAAGATCACTATACTATCCACAAGCGTCTCTAACGACCACCTATGAACGTAGATTAATTAATCCCTTTTCACATTCAAGACTCCAAGGAATAAATTAACTCCCAATAGCACATAAAGAATAGCTTCCTATAGCTTCACCTATCGCATTCAAGACTCAAGGCTAACACTATATCATGCATTCCTGAATCGGCTGAACAATTATCGCATTCAAGACTCAAACTGAACAGCTAGACATGTAAATCATTGATCAGATAATTCACAAGAGATTAAGCACCAGGAATCATGAATCATAAGTTGGAGGGCAAATTGATATCAATAAATCAAAAACACATAATCAATCAGCTATATACAAACCCTAGGTTCAGATGAAAAGACTAGCCAGACATAATAAAATCAAACATAAACATAATTAAATTGAACGCAATTGTAAAAAACTAAATTAAATAAAAACTGAATGAAAACTATTGTAGCGACTTGAATCTTCAATCTTGTGGAAATCCAATCCAAGCAGTAAAAACTGGAAAGAAATAAATTCTAAAGCTATGAAATTGAAAAATAAAAGTTGGGAACTGAAAAAGGAACCCAAAATAGGTCAAAAGAAGACCTATTTATAGTGTCAGGGTAAAATACAGTGTTTGAAACCCAGAAGAACTCTAAAAATCGGAAAATCTCGCAAAACCGCCCATATCGGCGACCAAACTCGGCGATCGCCGAATTGGTCGCCGTTTTTGGTCTAAAAATCGGCCAAATTCGGCGCCCGCCGAATTTAACGCTCGTAGTACAAATTTGAAACAGGAATTTCGGCGACCAACTCGGCGGTCGCCGTTTAGGTCGCCGAATTTTGACTGCTGCGCGCGACGTTTTTGTTTTGGCCATAACTGTCTCGTCCGATCTCCGATTTATGATCCGTTTGCGCTCACGAACTCGTATCGAGACGATCTACAACTTCTATTTCAGCATAGGTTTCCAAATTCGAACTCAATAAACCTGTAAATTCCTTCAAAGTTCGAGTAAGAATCATGTTTCACAAGATAAAGCAATTTAAGCACAAAACAATCATCCAACACTCAATTTCCTATAAAATTAACATCATATGAACATTAAAAACCATGGAAATATGAGTGTTATCATGAACTCAAGTGTTAGAGTTCGTTTCTAGTTTAGTATGCGGTTCTGAAGACTGAAGACTGAAGGACGAAGGACTGAAGACTGAAGATACCAACTGAAGTATCAGTTTGGAACTGATTACTTAATGCGTGCCACAGACTGATACTAAAGTCAAGTATCAGTTGAACATTCTTCCTCGAACTGATCTTCCAACGTTCAAAGGAAGCCACGTACTCACAAGAGTACAGCCGGATTAAATGCAGAGATCTCAGGATCTTATCTCTACAGAGGTCATTCCTATTTGGTGGTTACTTTATCAGAGACGTCACATCTCCTGTTCCTCAAGAGAGCCGTTTCCACCAAACAAGGAACCTCGAAGATTGAAGCCTCAGCCCAAATTCGAATTGCTCTCCAACGGAAGAAATCTTGAGGACGTTCTACGCCAACGGATCTATTCAAGAGTTCTCCTACAAATAGCGCTCGAGGATCACTTCAACCTTCACCGATTCAACGACATAAGCTGAAGCTCTGCCAAAATTGCTACTCAACCTAAAGCTTAACCTCCCCAAAGCTTGAATCGAAGAAGAGAATTCCAAAGCCAAAATTAGTCACTGCTGGTTACATACATTCTCTTAGACCTTAGGCAAACCTCTGTTTACCCAGAAGCCAAGGTCAAACTTGCTACAAAGAACTTGTTCTTTGCAGTACAGTTGGCACTCGTTCAAACCTCCTTTCCAAAAGAAAGATTTGAGTGTTTTGAGTGATTCGGAGTTCAGAAGGGTTTTCTGACTCTGAGAGTCTTAGTGCGGGTTGTGCTAAGCAAGAGAAATCCGACACGAGTGAAGTGTGGGTACTGAAGAAGGGTTTTCTTCAGTGGTACGGTTGTGTGCACCCGGCAAGCACACGGTTTGGTTTGCAGTGCACCTGTTAAGCACTTGCGGAGTGGATTGTTGGTCTGATCAACCGACCGTGGATGTAGGAAAGGGTTTTTCCGAACCACGTAAAAGTCTCTGTGTTGTTTACAGCTTTCAGTTTTACATTCTTACTTGTGTTGTTTCAATTGATAAACTGAATACTGATTAATGGCAAAGAGAAACCTAAGGCCAACAACGTGCTCAACCGAGGTTATTGCGAAACTAAGTTTAATTTCGGCTACGTATGATATCAGTGTTGGGAACCTTGTGGAATATCCTAACCCTTGTTTTGATGATACCAAAATTCATAGGACTTATATGTAATAGACTAGAATCGTTTTGAACTCAAGTGTTAGAGTTCGTTTCTAGTTTAGTTGCGGTGTCGAAGACTGAAGACTGAAGACTGAAGAACGAAGACTGAAGACTGAAGACTGCAGATACCAACTGAAGTATCAGTTGAAGAATCAGTTGAAGACTGATTATTTAATGCGCGCAAAGGACTGATACTAAAGTCAAGTATCAGTTGAACATTCCTCCTAGGACTGATCTTCCAACGTTCAGAGGAAACCACGTACGCACAAGTACAGCCGCATTAAATGCAGAGATCTCAGAATATATTATCTCTGCAGAGGTCATTCCTATCTGGTGGTTACTTTTCAGAGATGTCACATCTCCTGTCCATCAAAGAGAGCCGTTTCCACACAGACAAGGAACCTCGAAGATTGAAGCCTCAGCCCAAATTCGAATTGCTCTCCAACGGAAGAAATCTTGAGGACGATTTACGCCAACGGATCTATTCAAGAGTTCTCCTACAAATAGCGCTCGAGGATCACTTCAACCTTCACCGATTCAACAACATAAGCTGAAGCTCTGCCGAAATTGCTACTCAGCCTAAAGCTTAACCTCCCCAAAGCTTGAATCAAAGAAGAGAATTTCAAAGCCAAAATCAGTCACTGCTGATTACATACATTCTCTTAGACCCTAGGCATATATCTGTTTACCCAGAAGCCAAAGGTCAAACTTGCTTCAAAGAACTTGTTCTTTGTAAGTATAGTTGGCACTCGTTCAAACCTCCCCCCCATAAGAGTGTTTGAGTGGTTCGGAGTTCAGGAAGGTACTCTGAACTCTGAGTGAAAAGTCTGAGCACGAGGTGTGCTTAGCAGGGAAATCCTACGCGAGGTGTGTGGGTGCTGAAGAAGGGTTTTCTTCAGTTTACGGTTGTGTGCACCAGGCAAGCACACGGGTACGGTTTGCAGTGCACCAGTGAAGCACTTGCGGAGTGGATTGTTGGTCTGATCAACTAGCCGTGGATGTAGGAAAGGATTTTTCCGAACCACGTAAAAGTCTCTGTGTTGTTTACAGCTTTCTGTTTTACATTCTTTTGTGCTATTTCTATTGATAAAACTGAACACTGACTAACAACAAAGAGAAACCTTAATCCAACTATCTGCTCCACCGAGGCTATTACAAAACGAAGTTTAATTTCCGCTGCGTATGATATCTATCTGACTGAACTATCCTCTGATAGTAAGGAAGAGTGATATCATCTCTATCTTAGCAAACACGACTGAAGCCCTTACTTGGATCAGTTAAGTTCCAGCAACTTAACTGATAACTCATTACTGAAGAGCTTTCAGTATCAGTCGTCAACCCTGTTGGTCAAAACTGATTTCAGTAAAATAAGAGTCCTTGTTTGCGTGTAAAGTTTCATTTTGATCTCTGACTGAGATCCCTCTGATTGAGGTCAGTAGATGTGTTGTAAAAATAGCCTATAGGTGTATTCCCCCCCCATACACCTATTCGAGACCCCCCGGACCTAACAATTGGTATCAGAGTAGGTTGTTCGCAAGAACTATCTGCATCTGACTAGGTTCTATTTGAACTAGATCCTTTTTCTTAAAGGTCTCGAAAAAGTTTTACTCTTTCTTTTTGTGCTTGCTATTTGCTCTATCTGCTGTTATCTGTTCTCTCTTTTTTGATGGAGACTAACCACAGCAGATTATCTTCTCTACCTATGTTTAGTATTGAAAAATACGACATATGGAAGTTTCAGCTTGAAAGCTTCCTCACCGCCCAACATTGCCGAATGTGGGAAGTCATCACCAGCGGACCAATCACCATCACCGAAACTGTCAAAAGGATTCCTAATGATCTCCATCAGGATCCTTACGATGAGGTCCAGCCCAAGTCAAAGGCAGACTTCTCCACAGAAGAAAGGAAGCAAGATGAGTTAGACAACCTCGCCAAAAGCATCATCTCCGGCACCGTTCCTGACAAGCATGTCATGAAGATCATCAAGTGCGGAACAGCAAAGGAGATGTGGGACATTTTGGAAAGAATGTGCGTAGGTTCCGAGGAAATAAAGGAGAATAAGCTATCGATAGCTTGCCAGAAGTTCGACTCCTTCCTCATGCTCAAGAATGAATCTGTCGAGGAAATGGAACAAAGATTCAATCTCATCTTGAATGAAGTTCAATCCATTTCCAAAGACAAATACACTCAACGAGAAATCAACCTGAAGATTCTTCGAGCACTGCCACGTGGAGAATGGCAGATCTACTCAGTCGCTCATCAACATAAGCCAGGATTCAGTCAGCTCCCGACAAACAA
Organism: Salvia miltiorrhiza; assembly: GCF_028751815.1. Lineage (NCBI taxonomy): Eukaryota > Viridiplantae > Streptophyta > Magnoliopsida > Lamiales > Lamiaceae > Salvia > Salvia miltiorrhiza. Next base: position 31,085,817 of record NC_080388.1, on the reverse strand, counting down.
GCTTTTCTCCGATCTCTTGGTAAGAAGAAGGCTGGAGGATCAGACGAAGATGGTCCATCAACCTCAAGAGGAGTTGCACTGAAGGCCTCAAACAGAGAAGGCAAGAAGCAGATCAAGGAACCAACGGAACTCAACCCAGAGGACTTCTTCAGTCAATATGCCTTGTTGACTGAAAGATTTAACAAGATGGAGTCCAAGTTCTGAAAGTACAGAAGGTTCCACAAGCAGCACTACAAAGGAAAAGAAAGAGAAAGCAACTCCAGACATTCCATAGATCGAAGCGGAGAAAGGAAGTCAGCCGCTTACGACATCAAAGATATGGAATGCTTTACATGCAGAAAGAAATGGCACTTTCGACATGAATGCCCTGATCTGACTCCAGCTGAGCGCAGAGAACTGAAAGCTAAGAAAGATCGTAGCTTTTTGAAGAAGAAAGCGATGGTTGCTGACGATGCTGACTCTTCCAAAGACACATCAGAATCATCCGACTTCGACAGTTCCAGCTCAGATGATGAGAGCCGAGCCCTGATGGCCAATGAATCAGAAAGCATGGCTGACAACAGCTACAACAATGGAATGAATGGCTCAGAGGTAAACTCTCACTCAAAAACTCCATTTACTGATAACTTCCTGATGCTTTCAGGAGACCACTCAGAATCTGGAGATAGCTCATCCGATGAAACTGACGAGTTTGATCAGCTCATGACTGATCACTGTCAGCTGAGGAAAATGTTTGAAGATCTCCTCAAGCAGAATCAGAAAATGGACAAGGAGATCAATGATGAACGAGCTAAGAATCAGACAATCATCTACTTTCCGGATGAAACTTGTCTTGATCAGCTAATCATGGAGAACAGCCGACTGGAAGAAGAGCTCAGAATCTCCAACTCAGAATGTGAAAGAGCATCTCATGAAATCAAGAGGCTCAATCACAAGCTGGAAGAAATAGTCAAGAACTGCATGATGCAGTCTCCCATGATGAGCAACTTTCCATCGAAAGGACTGGTCAACAGCATCGGAGGAAAGGTTGCAGATGTCAAAGGAAATGATATCATGATCATCTCAAAGGATGATCCTTCTGAAATCACAACCTCAGAAGAATCAAGAGATCATGATATGGATGAAGTTCACAAGCGCAGACTGATGGCTAGATCAAATGTTCCACCTCCGAGAAACTACAGACGAGCTAAGGAGGCCCCCAACCAGATCATTCTATTGAAGAGGCTGGAAAGCAGATTTCAGTCAAAGATCCGGGAAGAAAAGTCACATCAGTCAGAAACTGACATCCTCAGTTCAGTTTCAGAAGGAACAACATCCATGGAGACCAAGCAATGCTGAGTCCAGACGAGCCAAGAGTCATCCACGACAACAAACTACTGGACATCAGCCAAGTCTCCAAAAGTCTGCAAAGACTCAAGTATCTCAGGAAAGATACTTCGCCGAGCAAAGAAGACCTCAACCACTCATCAGACAGAGCTGCTACAAGAGTGAGGCTTTCAAAAGGATTTCTCAACAGAAGAATGCTCATGTGCCACCTGAAGCGCCAACGACGTCAATCAGACATTCAACCAAGCGCAAGAGATCAGCCAGACCAACTCTGAAGCAGATATGGGTTCCAAAGGGAACTCGAGCTAACATCGAAGGACCTAAAGCTTGATTGGGTGCCTGAAGCAACTCTTCCTTGCAGGTCAATGTCAGGAAACACAAAAAGAAGGAAGAGGCCAAAGCTTCGATCAGAACGTGGTATCTGGATAGTGGCTGTTCGAAGCACATGACAGGCTACAAAGAATATCTATCTCAGTATGTTGAGAAAGCTGGATCCAAAGTTGCATTCGGAGACAACTCAATCAGAGAAACAAAAGGCTACGGTGTGCTCAACATGGGTAACGCCAGTATCAGTAACGTTAGCTTTGTTTCTGGTCTTAAACATAATCTGTTGTCTGTGAGTCAATTTTGTGACAGTGGTTTCACAGTGAAGATCAAGAAGGATGAATTCACTGTTAGAAACAATCAAAAGAAGGTGGTTCTGAAAGGATTCAGACAAGGAAGTCTCTACGTCGTTTCTTGGGAAGACAGCCCACCAGAAATGTGCCTCATCAGCAAGAGCAGCTCGGAGCTCAATTGGCTATGGCACAAGAGACTCAACCATCTCAACTTTAAGACGATCAACAAACTTGCTAAACATCAACTGGTAGAAGGTCTGCCTTCTATTGTGTTCCAGAAGAAGCAAGAATGTGAAGCATGCCTCAGAGGAAAGCAGACGCGGACGTCATTCAAGTCAAAGATAGGACACTCATCTGGAAGGATTCTGCATCTACTTCACATGGATCTGTTTGGCCCGATCACTCCAAGAAGCTACAACGGTAGGAAGTACACCTTAGTAGTTGTGGATGATTATTCATGATATACTTGGGTTATCTTTCTCTTCAAGAAGAAAGAGACACTGGAGGAACTGCCAAAGCTACTGAGAAGACTGTGCGTTGAAAAAGAAGTCAACATCATCAGATCAGATCGTGGGACTGAGTTCCTCAATACTGTCATTCGTAAGTATTGTGATGAACAAGGAATCAGTCATCAAACTTCTGCAGCAAGAACTCCACAGCAGAACGGAGTTGCAGAAAGAAGAAACCGGTCTCAAAAGGAAGCAGCAAGGACGATGCTAGCCGAGTCAAAACTCCCCTTGAAGTTTTGGGCCGAAGTAGTCAACAACGCATGCTACATGCAGAATCGCTCCTTCCTCACTCAAAGACATGGAAGAACTCCGTACGAGTTATGGAAGAACAGAAAGCCATCGATTGCCTACTTTCATGCTTTCGGTTCTAAGTGTTTCATACACAACAATGATAAGAAGAGGTTGAACACTTTCGATAGCAAGGCTGATCCAGGAGTCTTCCTTGGATACTCTGGAACAGAACGTTCAAGCAAAGCCTATCGAGTGTTTAATACTCAAACTCTTTGTGTTGAAGAAACACCTCATGTGATCTTTGATGAGTCTACAGATGGTTTCAGGGAACAAGATGCTGAAAAGAATGTTCAGATCGCTGAAGGTTCCAAAGCTGAAATCCACAACATCGAGCCCTCTACTGTCTTGGTGTGGGGACCTGGCAAATATGAAGATGCTGATATGCTTCAGTATCAGAACATCAACTAAAGGTCTGAAGTTCAGACTGGAGCCAATGCAGATGACATCAGTCAAGGGGAAACTCCAGTTGCTGAAGTTCGAGTTGAACGCGCAGTAGCCACCCTAACTCAACTCTCCCCTGCTCCAGAAGGTGCTCAACACCTCAGAACCATTCTGACCGAAGAAACCTCACCATCTCCAGAAGAAATCAAGAAGTATCGAAGATGGTTTGAACTCCACTCAAAGGAGAACATCATTGGAGAACCATCAGATGGCGTCAAGACTCGGAGATCAATGTGCAACCTCGTCTTCGACATCAATCAGAACTGCATCAATAATGATAAGAATTTCAGTTGTTTCTTATCAACTACAGAGCCCAAGGATATTGAAGAAGCTCTGAAGTCTACTCAGTGGGTCATCGCAATGCTAGAAGAACTCAATGAATTCAACCGGAATTCAGTTTGGGAGCTTGTGGATCGACCAGACGATGCAAAGGTGATTGGCTTGAAATGGATTTTCAAGAACAAGGAAGATGAAGAAGGAAACGTTGTGAGAAACAAAGCAAGGCTAGTGGCTAAAGGATACAGTCAAGAAGAAAGAATCGACTACGACGAGACGTTCGCTCCAGTTGCCAGATTGGAGGCAGTCAGACTCTTCTTAGCCTTCGCAGCTCACAAAGGTTTCAAGGTACACCAAATGGATGTCAAGTGCGCATTTCTCAATGGAGTGCTCACAGATGAAGTCTATGTGGAACAACCTCCAGGCTTTGAGGTTACTGGACCAGAAAAGGTGTACAAGCTGAAGAAAGCGCTCTATGGGTTGAAGCAAGCACTAAGAGCGTGGTATGATACTCTCTCGGAGTATCTGGTTGAACAAGGTTTCAAAAAGGGATCTGTGGACAGAACTCTGTTCACTCTCAAAGAAGGAGAAGATCTCTTGCTTGTTCAGATTTATGTTGATGACATAATCTTCGGATCCAAATCCGAACGCATGTGCAAGAAGTTTGCTGACATCATGACCAACAAGTTTCAAATATCCATGATGGGAGAAATGAATTTCTTTCTCGGATTGCAAGTCAAGCAGACCAACGAAGGAATACTGATCAGCCAATCCAAATATGCCAAGGAGCTGATAGCTAAGTTCGGTATTCAGCACATGAAGTCAGTCAAGATCCCAATGAACACAAACTGGAAAGTTGATCCAGGTTCAGAAGGAAACTCTATCTCTTTGAAGAAGTACAGAGAAATCATTGGATCTTTGCTGTATTTGACTGCGAGCAGACCAGATATCGCATTTGCAGTCGGGGTATGTGCAAGATATCAATCAGATCCTAAGGATGCTCATTTGGATGCAGCAAAGCGGATTCTGAGATATCTTAAAGGCACGCCCAATTTAGGATTGTGGTATCCAGCAGACGACGACATCACGCTCACCGGATATTCAGATTCAGACTTCGGTGGATGCAAGCTTGATCGTAAATCAACCTCCGGAACATGTCAATTCCTAGGCAACAAGCTTATTTCTTGGTTTTCAAAGAAGCAGACTTCAGTCGCCACCTCTACAACTGAAGCTGAATATGTTGCTGCCGGAAGCTGCTGCTCACAAATCCTGTGGTTAGTCCATCAACTAAAGGACTATGGGATCGACGAAAAGGAAGTTCCTATCTATTGCGACAGCTCCAGTGCTATTGCAATCTCCCAGAATCCAGTTCATCACACCAGAGTGAAGCATATTGAAATTCGACATCACTTCATTCGTGATCATGTCGAAAAGAAGAATGTCTCTGTGGAATGAATTCCCACTGCTATTCAGAGAGCGGACCTGCTGACCAAGGCTCTTCCAGAAGAGAGGTTCAATGATCTATGTGCAAAGATCGGCCTCATCAACCCTGAAGAGTGATGCTGTGTTTAAAGATTTTCTCAAACAGTCATGCTGACTGGTGGTCAACCAACTGCTGCTTCTATGTTCACCGATGTGGAAAGCAATGAAGTCCGAATGCTCATCTGAAGAAGAAATCATCCTGATGAATCAACCAGGATCACGTGGTATCAACTGACTACGATGTTCAGTTGATCAGTAAGTATTTTAAATACTTGCTCTTTCAAAATCAGTTATTTCAGTTATGAGCTTTAAGTTTTTAGTTCAAAATCTTTTCTCTAACTGATCAGTTTCTTTCAAAAACTTTAACTGATTGTTGGAACTGTTGGAAAATGGAATATCCGAGAAGGACAAGATTTTTATAAAGTGAAAATCTGTTTTGATTGAACTTGTCCTGATCTTTTTGCCAAAAATCTTTCCAACCTTTTTGCCTCTGCAATAAAATTTCTTGAAAAGCTCATTGACATGACAGAATGTAATGATGCCTTTCAACTTTTTGAAGACGCAGTCCCTCGCAGTGACGGCGGACGCGGATTTTCTCTTCAAATGCATTTTAGGCACAGTTTTCGAAAAACCTTTCATCTTCTTACATGGTTCAAATCTTGTCTATTTATACCATGTTGTCTTCAATATCTTTCTGCACCAACTAACAACTCTCCACAGCCTTCACTGTGAGAAAAAGTTTCAATTGTTTCAAAAGTTGCAGAGAAAATTTGTTCCGACTAAAGGAGAAATCTATGACTACAAAGTCATGGAGTGGAAGAATGACGCTCACACACTTGGTCTTCACCGGACCCTTCCACTGGATCTCAACGTCTCTCCGACGTCAAAGTTTGCTCTACCCTCACTTGTATCCAGCGAAGCGAGTGTCTTCCATCCTCATGCCTGGTGCATTGGTTTGTAGTACCTGTCTGAAAAAGGACAGACTTCATCGCCTTCATCAAAAGGCCTCTCGCCTTTTGTGAAGCTTCAATGCGGAGCAACAACAATGAGCAGGAACTCATTGTCAACCGGCGATATGTCAACAGTGAGACCCTCACAATCTCCACTGTATTGACAACCCCTCACCTCTCAAACCCTCTGCTTTTTTTTTTTTCTCTTCATCTGTTTCTTCTTCCTAACCTCCTTCTAAGCCTTCGCCTTCTGCATCCCCCATGACCCCAATATCTTCCTCCTGCGAAATTACCTTCGCATGGTCTTCGCTTCCTTCTTAGGTTCGCCCTTCTTTTTGATGTTGCCAAAAAGGGGGAAAGAAGAAATATCTAATGAACTTAAGTTGGTCAAGCAACATGATCATCGTTTTCTTCAGGATGATCATGAGAAAGATTAACCAGAGGAAAAGACCTCAATTCAACGGAAAACAAGTGAGAGTGGAACAAGCTTAGGAACATGAAGACACGAAGACAGAAGATGAAGATCAAGAAGTTCAAGGCGCAGCCAAGCAGACTGCTAGAGTCCATGGGTTTCCCATGATGTTTTTGTTTTTCTTTTTACTCCAATGTAAGTCTTGCTCTGTACCTCGACTGATGGCTTATCAGCCCCTTTTAATGAAATGAACTTCTTATTGATCTCAACCTGAAGACAATGACTCTTTGTCCAGGCTTTGATTATGGTTTTTCTGTCTTCTTTTTGTTCTGTTTTTAGAACTGTTTTTGTTCTTACTCTAAGTACAAGTTTTTAGGTTCTATTGTTAAGGGGGAACTGTTTTTACCCCTTATTTAGAACTTGTACTGTGAGTTCAGTCTTTTTGCTGTCTAGAACTGCTGTGTGGTTTTGGCATCATCAAAAAGGGGGAAATTGTTGGGAACCTTGTGGAATATCCTAACCCTTGTTTTGATGATACCAAAATTCATAGGACTTATATGTAATAGACTAGAATCGTTTTGAACTCAAGTATTAGAGTTCGTTTCTAGTTTAGTTGCGGTGTCGAAGACTGAAGACTGAAGACTGAAGAACGAAGACTAAAGACTGAAGACTGCAGATACCAACTGAAGTATCAGTTGAAGAATCAGTTGAAGACTGATTATTTAATACGCGCAAAGGACTGATACTAAAGTCAAGTATCAGTTGAACATTCCTCCTAGGACTGATCTTCCAACGTTCAGAGGAAACCACGTACGCACAAGTACAGCCGCATTAAATGCAGAGATCTCATAATATCTTATCTCTGCAGAGGTCATTCCTATCTGGTGGTTACTTTTCAGAGATGTCACATCTCCTGTCCATCAAAGAGAGCCGTTTCCACACAGACAAGGAACCTCGAAGATTGAAGCCTCAGCCCAAATTCGAATTGCTCTCCAACGGAAGAAATCTTGAGGACGATTTACGCCAACGGATCTATTCAAGAGTTCTCCTACAAATAGCGCTCGAGGATCACTTCAACCTTCACCGATTCAACAACATAAGCTGAAGCTCTGCCGAAATTGCTACTCAGCCTAAAGCTTAACCGCCCCAAAGCTTGAATCGAAGAAGAGAATTCCAAAGCCAAAATCAGTCACTGCTGATTACATACATTCTCTTAGACCCTAGGCATATATCTGTTTACCCAGAAGCCAAAGGTCAAACTTGCTTCAAAGAACTTATTCTTTGTAAGTATAGTTGGCACTCGTTCAAACCTCCCCCCATAAGAGTGTTTGAGTGGTTCGGAGTTCAGGAAGGTACTCTGAACTCTGAGTGAAAAGTCTGAGCACGAGGTGTGCTTAGCAGGGAAATCCTACGCGAGGTGTGTGGGTGCTGAAGAAGGGTTTTCTTCAGTTTACGGTTGTGTGCACCAGGCAAGCACACGGGTACGGTTTGCAGTGCACCAGTGAAGCACTTGCGGAGTGGATTGTTGGTCTGATCAACCAGCCGTGGATGTAGGAAAGGATTTTTCCGAACCACGTAAAAGTCTCTGTGTTGTTTACAGCTTTCAGTTTTACATTCTTACTTGTGCTATTTCTATTGATAAAACTGAACACTGACTAACAGCAAAGAGAAACCTTAATCCAACTATCTGCTCCACCGAGGTTATTACAAAACGAAGTTTAATTTCCGCTGCGTATGATATCTATCTGACTGAACTATCCTCTGATAGTAAAGAAGAGTGATATCATCTCTATCTTAGCAAACACGACTGAAGCCCTTACTTGGATCAGTTAAGTTCCAGCAACTTAACTGATAACTCATTACTGAAGAGCTTTCAGTATCAGTCGTCAACCCTGTTGGTCAAAACTGATTTCAGTAAAACAGGAGTCCTTGTTTGCGTGTAAAGTTTCGTTTTGATCTCTGACTGAGATCCCTCTGATTGAGGTCAGTAGATGTGTTGTAAAAATAGCCTATAGGTGTATTTCCCCCCCCCCCCCATACACCTATTTGAGACCCCCCGGACCTAACAATCAGTCTGACTGATCTATCTTTTGATAGTCAGGAAGAGTGTTATCATCTCTGTTTTAGCAAACTCGACTGAAGCCCATAAGTGCATCAATTAAGTTCCAGTAACTTAACTGATAACTCCTTACTGAAGAGCTTTCAGTATCAGTCGTCAACCATGTTTGGTCAAAACTGTTTTCAGTCAACATGTGTCTTTGTTTGCGTGTAAAGTTTCGTTTAGATCTCTATCTTGAGATCCCTCTGATTGAGGAAATTGTAAAAATAGCCCATAGGTGTATTCCCCCCCCCCCCCCGATACACCTATTCGAGACCCCCGAGACCTAACACTGACTATTTTGATAAAAGAAAGATAAGGTATATAGTAGCCGGAATCAAGCTATACCGAAAACAAAAATAAGGTAAAGACATAAGATTTCTTATACCGAAAATCGAATATAAGGTACGAGATATGACGATTTTGGTAAGGTATGTCGTACCGAGTCTACCGACCCATCCTCACTAGTGGTAGAGTGGTAGATTTTGAGATGTCACGTTTGATTCCACTGTCAAACAATCTTTTTGGTTTTAAATATATTTATCCATATTGTTTCAAATAAATTTAGTTATTTATAATATTACATTTTTATATACATAAAAATACATATATACTTATCAGAAGTTCAAACTATATGCTAAAGGTAAATTTTCATTATGTAACCAGTAAAATACTCCCTCCGTCCCGGCCAAGACGCTACATTTGCTTCTCGGCACGGGATTTAAGGAGTTGTAGATTAATGTTTTAAGTGTGTAACAATAAAGTGATAAAGTAGAGAGAGAAAGTAATAAAGTGATAAAGTAAGGAAGAGAAGGTAATAAAGTGATAAAATAGGAGAGAGAAGATAATAAGAAAATACTTAATTAGTGTTAATTAAATGTTTAAAATTCCTTATTTTTGCCAAATATAGAAATGTAGCATCTTCGTTGGGACGGCCAAAAAATGAATATGTAGCATCTTGGGCGGGACGGAGGGAGTATAACATAGTCAGTATGCTAGAAAATGAATATACTATATATTTAATATCATTTCATTATGATTTAATTATATGTATTCCGTTTATTTTATTTTCAAAGTCTATATATAAGTTACAATTATTTTTATCTCATAGTTAAATAGTTATATGGTATAGATATAATCATAGAACTTATTTATAATTATAATAATTATTAAGTATTAAAATTGTGATTTACTTTTTATATTATTAATAATCATATATTCCTCCGTCCCAGCGAAGTTGAGGTGATTCTTTTGGGCAGAAAACTTATGGAGCTAGTGTTTAGTAAAAAAAGTAAAATGAATAAGTGAATGAAAAAGTAAAATGAAAGAGAGTAATGTGTTTAAGAAAAATAAGGTGTAATTAGTAGCTTTTTTATTCCAAAAATGGAAACTACTCAATTTCGTTGGGATGGCCCGAAAAGGAATACGACTCAACTTTGTTGGGACGGAGGGAGTATTTTATACTTTGTCATAAATTTTTAATCATTACGAATAAACAATTTTTAATAAATTATCACTATTATATATATATATATATTTAAATAATATTAAAATTTTATAAAAGAATAGTAAACATTAATAAATTTCGAACTGGAGAAATCATAGGATTATAGCTTATGAGAGTATTTAATCATAATATAATATTATAAAATGACCAACAAAATACTAATATTTATTTCTAATCATTATATTTTTTTATTATATACAACTGTATAAAATACTACATATATATATATATATATATATATATATATATATATATATTATATAATAAAACTTTGAACTTGTAAATATTTAATTTGTTCATCTTTACTTGATACTATTAAATATGAACATATCGTGTGAGTATTTTGGCCTAGCGGTGATTTGTTAATGCTCAATGCCTGAAGTCATGGGTTCGAATCTATTGTATTGGAGTCTACAAATTTATTTATTTATTTATGTAAATTATCAAAAAAAAAATTAACATATCAATTGTTAATACAATACAAATAGTAAAAACATTATTGTATAATAATCAATTGAAAATTTATTATGCAATACTAATGAAAAATTTATTGGATAATGGTGAGTGTCTTTTGGAGAAAAATGACATTGTTGTATATTTTGCCAATACTTTTATATATGTAATAGATGAGCTTTTATATATGTAATAGATAGATAGATGACGAGGGGGTGGAGATTCCAACTCGAAGTCGTCTAGAAAGACAAATTAATTCCAATATTAACTTTTAGGGAAAATTGCACCTAAATACACAAAGTTTGTCGAAAATCCATATTTGACGCGAAGTTAGGATTTTACATTTTAATACACCAATTTAAGAAGTTGTTCAATTTTGACACAATTTTGAATTCCGGCGACCGGGATATTGACGTGGCAGCCGGAATCGCCACGTCATCACCACGTCACACACACACACACTCCACTCTCTCTCTCTCACACCCCACTCTCTCTCTCTCACACCCCACTCTCTCTCTCCTTCCACACGTCAGCTCCCCCCTCCCCCCAGCCACCCCGGTCGGACCCTCCTCCTCCCCACACCACCGCCGTCGAGCCTCCAACCGTAAACCCTCCCTCCCGCCGTCGAGCCCCCAGCCGCTATGTTCTCTCTCTCTCTCTCTACCAAAGCTCGAAGAGCAGCAACAGCGCCGCCCTTTGACGTCTCCTCCGATTTTTGGAGTCGAGGCGCCGCGGGTTAAGGTTCACCCTCGATTTTCACCATGGTGGCAGAGGCCCGTCGTTTGATGGTGGCGTGAATTCGTTCAGTGGTGGCGCGATTCGGCGGGGCAGGAAAGGAGGCGGGGACGGGACTTCTCATTCGCGGGGAAAATTCGATCTGAGTTTTCTGGTGTTCGTGCGATGATGACACGCCCTTGACCAGAGAGGAGGCGACGGCGCTGCAGTGACAGCTTGGCGAGACAAAAACCCTAGCTCTGGATTTGAGGGGATCTCCCACCGCCGAGTGCCCTCCGCCGTCTGGATCTGAGGGGAGGCGCCATATGAGTTTGGGAGGTGGTGTAAGGTGTTTGGGGAAGGTGAGAGAGAGTGAGGGTTTGCGGCTGGGGGCTCGACGGCGGGAGGGAGGGTTTACGGTTGGGGGCTCGACGGCGGTGGTGTGGGGAGGAGTAGGGTCCGACCGGGGTGGCTGGGGGGAGGGGGGAGCTGACGTGTGGAAGGAGAGAGAGAGTGGGGTGTGAGAGAGAGAGAGTGGAGTGTGTGTGTGTGTGTGTGACGTGGTGATGACGTGGCGATTCCGGCTGCCACGTCAATATCCCGGTCGCCGGAATTCAAAATTGTGTCAAAATTGAACAACTTCTTAAATTGGTGTATTAAAATGTAAAATCCTAACTTCGCGTCAAATATGGATTTTCGACAAACTTTGTGTATTTAGGTGCAATTTTCCCTAACTTTTAAGTAAACGCTACCAATAAAAGGTCTTAAGTCCACTTGGGAAATTTTCAATTTAATGAATTATATCATATCACTATACCCCCACTTCACTTTCTTCCAAACAGCAACAAGCTTATCAACTTCCAATTACACAACATATGGTCTACAATATATGTCAGTATAAAATACTTATATATGCTAATTTAATTTAATAGTAAAGGCATTATTTTCAAATCTAATTCAATAAATAATTATTTGCAAAAACATAATTAGCCGTCAACCGGAATCATACACTGACCTTTTGAAGCTATCAATGTCTCATCAATTCAAAATGGTATCTTTTGATGTTTGTCTATTGAAAAAAATAAATTAAAATTAATTTCATAAAACATTGGGAATATTTATTTTTTGAAATGATTTTTTGAAGTTATTTTTTCTAATTGACATTCTTTTTATGGAGATTTAAAATTTATTGTTAAAAAAGGCAACAATCAAATAAATTGATTGGAGTCTTATAATTAATGGCAATTTATGAGATCACCTGTCCCATAATTTACTATGTCACGCTCTCATTTTTTTTTCAATTTTAATTTATTATATTTAATATAATTTTAAGATAATTAATTACGGTTCACTCATATAATTAGAGTTTATAATTAAATATGAAATATTTATATTTATTTGAATTAATAATGAATTTTTTGGGTTAATTAATTCACCTATTTTTTTTTAATTTTAAATTTTAAATTTTAATGATAAATAATAATTAGAGGTTTTTTTAGTGATATATAAATGTCCATGTTTCCGAATTCCGAGTGATTTCCAAGAAAGAGAGTCGTGGAAAAATGCATGAAGATCATAATTAAACTCGTAGTGCTACTTTTATTTTTATTTATACTCATCTTCTTCTTCTTCTTCTTCTTCTTCATCAGCTCGATTTATTCGTCAGCATGCCGTATTCATGGTTTCGCTCCTTATCTTTCTTCTTTCTCTTGGCTTTTATTTGTACAAATCATGCCTTTTCTAAATCCGAAAACGATGACTTTTATTCCAAACACTGTTCATCTGTGCTTCCTCCTTATGATACCACCTCTCATATCTTGGACGACTCTCTACCTTTCCTCTCCACACCCTACTTCACCGGCGGCGGCAGCCTTCTACGCTTGGAACCAAACCGGACCTACTACTACGTGCAGAAGAATCTGAGGCTCCGACTCCAACCGAATTGCTATCAAACTACCGCCACCGGCGTCTACAAGGTCGATGGCTTCCTCTACATCCGATCTTCCTACTCCTCCGACGACGTTCATTCCAATTACAGCTACAGCGGGTATAACCGCCGGAGGAATCGATCAAACGGATCCATCAAGTTTTCGATGTCCGGATTCTGGTCCGAAAAATCGAGGAAGCTCTGTATGATCGGATCTTCTCTGTGGAGAGGCGTCGATCGTGACGCTGTTCTCAAGCTGAAGTTCGACGACGGCGAGAATCCGACAGTGTATACCGGCGTTGTGAGCGGGAGTTTGGAGAGCACAGCTTCTGCAAATGATCCGCGCTACTTCGCCCCCATTCTGTTCTTCAGTTTTCCAGAAGTTTCCAATTACAATTACTCGCTGCTCAAGGAAGAGGTCTGGGGAGCGTTTCCGAGTCGGAAAGGCGAGTCACAGAGTCTGGACGCGGCCGAGTTCTGCTCGGTGATGAGGCGGGGGCTGAGATCTCTGGAATTGGAGTATGTGCCCGAGTGCACGAAGCGACGTTGTTCGCCACTTAGTGATGGTGATGGATTCTTGCCTCGCTTTGTCTCTCTCACTTCAATTCAATGTTCTGAGGGATCCAAAATGGCGAGGTTCATCGCAAACTTTTTAAATTATTCGAGTTATGGTTATAATTATGATAGTTTTGGCGTGGGGTCGACGGTGATCGGGGAGGCGTCGTGGGATGATAAGAGCAAAAGAGTGGTCGGCGTGGCGTGTGAAATCTTGAATCCTTCTCATGAATTGGGACACGTTGTGGGGAATTGCACAACCAGGTTGATCCTCAGGTTCCCTTCTGTCCTCACTGTGAGAAATGATGCCAAAATTGCTGGACAGATATGGAGCTCCAAAGGCTACTTCACACAGATTAATCTCACCACTAGCCATGAAAATCACGTGGTTGCTTTACCGGAGCCGAGATATGAATACACAGTGGTGGATAGAGCGAGAAAATCTTGCACCAAAAAGGCAGCCAAGAAGGGGGAGTTGTTTCCTGATGGGCAGTCCCCAGATATGAGATTTGATATGAGCGTCAAAAATGGCAAAGGCCAAGAATTGGCATGGGCATCTGCTACACCCCTTTGGGTTGGAAATGATTCGTACCAAGGTGGTGAAGGCGGCGACATGCTTTTCGCAGCAGAACCCGTTGGAACGGTGTCTTATGCGGCGGTTCTAGAACCTGTTCAGAAACAAGTCTCCACCACTTCTTCGCCTACAAAGATGAGTTACAAAATAAGGATCAACCCTTACCTTATTCTCGGTGACAGCGATACCATCTCGAGCAATAATATCACATCACCAAGTCTCGATTGGCCGGTGGATCCTTACGGTGCAGTGGAGATCACAGCTGAAGGAGTGTATGATGCTTCAAATGGACACCTCTGCATGGTGGGGTGCAGAAAGCTTCACAACTTGACATCTAGCACTTTCAAAGACTGCGACGTTATGGTTGAATTTAACTTGCCTCCGCTGAATAGGAAGAGAGGAAGTCTTACAAAGGGGGTCATTAAAAGCACGCGACTAAAAGAGGATCCGCTTCACTTTGATGATCTCATACTCCACTCCTATGCTTACTATCGCGGAGAAGCTGAGCGATCCATATGGAGGATGGACTTGGAGATCGCGATGGTGTTGATATCCAACACGCTCTCCTGCATCTTCGTGGCTCTGCAAATCTTCCATGTCAAGAGGAACCCTGAGGTACCCTCTTCTGTCTCACTCGTCATGCTTGTAGTACTCTCTGTAGGGCACATGATTCCGCTCGTCTTGAACTTTGAGGCCGTGTTTTTGGGAGACCGGGATAAGAGAACGCTGGAACTTGGTAGTGGCGGAAGGCTTGAAGCTAATGAAGTTGCAGTTAGGGTGATCACAATGGTAGCACTACTGCTGCAACTGCGCCTTTTCCAACTAGTTTGGACTGCAAAACAGAGTGAGGAAAGCTCGTGGAGCGGAGAAAAGAAGGCCGGTTTTGTTTCCTTGATGTTATACGTTTTAGGTGCATTGCTCACTTTACTGTTCAATTGGATAAGGAAGACATATGTTGGTCGGAGATATTCTGTTTGGGGGGATTTAAGGTCTTATGCTGGTCTGATTCTTGATGGCTTCCTTGTTCCTCAAATCATGCTCAATGTGTTGAGGGGCTCAGCAGAGAAGGCCTTGTCTCATCCATTCTACGTTGGGACAAGCGTGGTTCGACTAGTGCCCCATGCTTATAACCAGTACAGGGCTCACAACTACCCCAAGTATGATCTGAATGCAACATACTACTACGCCAATCCAGCTGCAGACATGTACTCCACAGCTTGGGACATCATAATCCCTTGCGGGGTTATCGTGTTGGCTGTGATTGTGTTTGTGCAGCAGCGGCATGGTGGCCGCTGCATTCTTCCTAAGAGATTGAGGGCTTTGGAGATGTATGAAAAAGTGCCTACAGCTGACAATCACTGAAGTGTATCTATGTAGAGTAGTTTTTGATGCAGATATATATGTTTCTTTTCTTTGCTTAGTTTCTTTTTCTGTCTTCTGAATCAGATCATATATGCTTGTGTAACTTACAGCTTTTAAGAAAAGATGAGTGTATAACTTGCTTTGAGATTTCTCTTGGTTGAGTCGACATTCACACTTCAAGTGTACGTGATGGTGTGTAATTTATGTGTAAACGAATGAACCATGCTAACTAATAAGGTTTAAACTCAAACATTAAAATAACATTTGATTATGGAGTTCCAGGAAAGTTATGTTGGTTGTATCAAGGAGTCAAAGAAATAAAGAATTCTGAATATCACAAAGAATGAAAAATACGAGTAGAAAAAGAGAGAGAGAGAGAAAACTGAATACGGTCTCAGAAAAAAAAAAAAAAAAAAAAAAAAAAAAAAAAAAAAACTGAATACGGGACTGTTGGAATTTTTACTTGACGGCTGAAGACCAATTATTCTTTGAGTTCATCTTCTGTGAAATACAAGTCAATCATTTTTTAGGGGCGGCAACCAAGGCTATTAATTAATTGGAACACTGATACAAACTCTCGTGTGATACATAGGTTATAGTAATATATTTATTTATTTTTTAATTTTTAAATTATTTAAAAATATAAAAATGTCATTATTTATGAATTAGATTAATTGATAACAAAAAAAATATATTAATTTAAATATTAATATTTGATTTAAAATAGTGTATGATAATTTGCATGCAAGGTTTAGGGACTTGCATGCAATATTTATTATTTGCATGCAAGGTTAGATTTGCTGAAGAGTTTTAAAGGTCATGCGAGAATATTACTCCATCCGTCCACGAAATGAGTATTCATATATCCTTTTTAGTCCGTCCATAAAACAAGTATCCATTTCCCTTTTTGGTAAGGGCTCGTTTGATTTCTATGTTTAAACATGATTAGTAAAGGGATCATGACTTATAATAGAGTTTGGTATTACACAAAAGTATTACCCATGGCCCTTGAAATACTTAAGGCCCGGAGAAAAAATGGCTTTTTCTCTGTATTAGGAATCACGCCCTCCCCCCGAAACAGATGTTGGGTATTGAGAAAAGAAATACTTTGCCTCGAATGCCCTCCAAATTAATTGCATTCAAATTTCATTTCTCAGAAAAGAAGTGTCGTCTCTTTCTCTCTCTCTCTCTACTTCTCTGTATCAGTGCATCTGAAGCCCTAGAGAGAATTTTTTTTTTGCGCCGGTAAGATATTCCCCTTCGATTGAACACCATATCAGATTGTTGTGCTTTTGTAATTTTTTGTGGCCGATTATATGTTGTTTATATATAAGATTAATTGAATGCTTGAATTGACTCGTAATCGTTGATTCAAATTTCATTTCTCAGATAAGAACTACCGCCCCTCTCTCTCTACTTCTCTGTGCCGCCGACTCTGAAGCCGTAGGGAGAAAATAAAATTGCGCCGGTAAGATACTCCCCTTCGATTGAACACCATATCAGATTGTTGGGGTTTTGTAAATTTTTGTGGCCGATTATAAGTCGTTTGTATATAGGATTAATTGAATGCTTGAATTGAAGGCTCGAGTTAGTAATCGTTGATTCAAATTTCATTTCTCAGATAAGATACTCCCCTTCGATACTCCCCTTCGATAAGCCGTAGGGAGAAAAAAAATTGCGCTGGTAAGATACTCCCCTTTGATTGAACTCCATATCAGATTCTTGGGCTTTTGTAAATTTCTGTGTTCAATTATATGTCGTTCGTATATAGGATTAATTAAAGGGTTGAATTGAAGGCTCAGATTAGATATTGTGTTTCGAAACTATTTCTCGGTTCCAAATCCTTTACAAAATGTCGATTTTGTGATTGAAACTTCATTGTGTCTGGGGTTTGATTTCAAGCAATGTCGATTGGGTAATTTTTTGCATGTACCATGATTGAATAATTATATAACCATTTTAGCTTGCATCTGTATACTAATCGAAGCATTGTTCTAATGGCATCTTTTTTTGGTTGGAGCTCTTTCTTGTATTATAATTGTGTGTATATTATGTGATTGGGGATGATATGGCTATTGGGTTGAATATATCGAAATACATAATACTCAATTATAATTGTTCTAGCGGCTTCTGTGCTTTTGTTGTGTTCGATGGATTTTATCATGTTGGTATTCTTTCGTTTTGTTGGTTGAAATTTTGTATTGCTGTCATTGTTGTCTGCCAGCTGCTACTGTTTTCTTATAACATGAGGCGAGGTTTTGCATTATTTGTATAGGTATTTCTTGTTGACAACTGCCATGTAGTTTGAGTTCGTGAATCTACTAGTAATTTTTATTTTTATTTAACAGATGTATCGCTTGGAGCTATCTATCTCTGAGGTCTTTGTTATTAAATGCAGATTCAACTTGTGTGCCAAAACAGTTTTGTTAAGAATGCCTGGAGAAAGAGTTCTTCGTGACTGTGATATTTTGTGTTAATTTGTTGTTACAAGAAACATTGCGGGAACATATTCTTCTAATAGAACTTGTTGTTGCATACATAGCTAAGTATAGATCTAAAAAACGTAAACGGGGATCAGCCCCACTAAAGTATGCCATCTTTGCTAGGATTCCTGATCAAGAGAAACACTTAGGCAGGCTAATAGGTTTAACTGATGTCGATTGTATTTCTAATTTGCGTATGGATAGAAATACCTTCGGCAGATTGTGCCGTATATTGCGGGAAAGAAGGGGGTTAGTTAATGGTCGTCATGTTACCATGGAGGAACAAGTCGCTATGTTCTTATCTGTCCTGGCCCATCACAAGAAAAACAGGGTTGTAAAGTTTGAATTCAAGGAGGTCCGGGCAAACCGTATCACATTATCTCCATGTCGTATTAGGTGCAATATTAAGGCTACACGATATTTTCTTAGCTAAGCCTGAGGCTGTCCCTGATGACTGCAATGATTCGTGTTGGCAATGGTTTAAGGTATATAATATAAAATATTATTTTTTATCGTATATTAAATTGTCCTTTCTAAATTATAACTTTATTTCACAAAAACTTTTGTTATTAGGGCTGTCTAGGAGCATTGGATGGTACTTATATCAATGTCATGGTAAGCAATAACGATAAGGCGAGGTATAGGACAAGGAAGGGTCTAATTTCTACAAATGTCTTAGGTGTGTGTGATCGTAACTTGAAGTTCACTTACGTTCTATCCGGTTGGGAAGGATCGCCAGCGGACTCTAGGATACTTCGAGATGCCATAAACAGGCCCTATGGATTAAAAGTGCCGAAGGGTATTTTTCAATATATAGCATTTTATTGTTTTAATTATATCTAATTTATCATATGTTCATAGTTATGTGAATTTTACTGACTTCTGTTGGTTTGTTGGGGCTACACTAGGATTTTACTATTTGTGTGACAATGGTTACGCAAATCGTGAGAGGTTTTTAACACCTTTCAAAGGAGTTAGATATCACCTCAAGGAGTGGGGTCCCACTAATGCGAGGCCACAGAACAAAGAGGAGCTTTTTAATTTGAAACATAGTAAAGCTCGTAATATAATCGAAAGGGCATTGGGAATTCTGAAGATGCGTTGGGGGATTCTTAGATCCACGACTTTCTACCCGATCAAAATTCAAAATAGGCTAATCATGGCGGCATTTTTAATCAATAATTTTATTCGCACGGAAATTGCGATTGACCCTATAGAGCAAGAATTCGACACGATGACACGTTTAAATGGTGCGAATGATGTGGAACATGAGGACTTTGTTGATACCGTAGAATCATCTCCCCAATGGAATGCACAAAGGGAAGATTTAGTCGAGAGTATGTGGCAGCAGTACATGCATAATCATTAGGTGGTATCTTCCTTATTATCAAATATTTTGTTAATTGCATTGTCATATTGTATTTCCTTGTATTTTTTCTGATGAAACACAGTGCATTGTTTGCTGTCCATAATCTATTACTTGATGTCTGCTTACTGTCTTTCTTGGGAGATACGGAACATGTTTTGGAATGGGATGAAAACCCTAGGCTCCCTCTTTCAAGGGATTCTCTCGGCCGCCGCCTAGGCGGCTCGGGTGGTTCTGGCCAGCCGGCTGTGGCCTTCTCCGGCCGGCATTATGGCGACCCTCTCATCCTCCGATTTTCCTCTGTTACACACCACCGTTCTGCCTAGGGTTTCCCTCCAGCCACCGCTGTTTAACCCTAAAACTTTTGATCCGGTTCCGGCTCCATGCTCTCTTGCGGATCTCTCTTCCGACGATGCTTTGCCTATTGGCTTCAACTTCTCCCGTGACTACTCCCTGTTCCCGGAAGTTCCAGCGTCTGATATTATTATGGTGGCAACTAAGGCCTCGTCCATGGGCCTGGCGGCGCAACCTTGGTGCGCTGTTAGTTCGGCCTTGGTCCCAGGGGCGGCTGCACCCACGGTGGGGTCTAAGGATCCGATCATGGACGCGCCCCCTCCTCCGTCTCTTTCCGAGTCTGTCGCAGCTAAGGTTCTTGTCTCGACGTCGATTTTGGAGACGAGGGTTCCCAAGGCTGTTTCGCTTATGACGGTAACTGGTGCAGGCCAGAGTGACAACAGCATGGCGATGCCTTCTTCGTCAGTGGGCAGTTCTTTGTCGCCGTTCGCGGACTCCGTCACTACCTCGTATTCGCGGGATCATTCCTCCTCTTACTGCGACGTCGGCCTTCTCCGTTCGGGGCAGCCGGAGCAGCTGTGTTTGCTTTGGAGCCAGGCCGGGGTGGAGAAGCCCGATGTTCGTCCGGTACTTCTCCCGTGAAGTCGCTTGTCGAGACTCTTAGGCAATCTCCGGGGCGTCTCGCAGACGTCCCTGCTCATGATTTTGCGGTGCTGAAACCCGCAATGGTGGGCGACAGGCCGTGTCTTTCTATCTACTAAGCCTTTCGTCAACGGCAAATCAAAGCCTTTCAGCATGCCATTCATGGGAGGGTTTTCCTTCGCAAAGGCGATACGCTGAGATTTGCGGCTGATCTTTTTACTGAGCTCTCTATCCTCTGGAAAACGTCGTCTCCATGGTAGGTTATCCCTCTAGGCAAGGGATATTTTACTTTGAAGTTCTCGTCACCTGAGGATTATGCCTTGGCTTTTGCAAAATCCGCTTGGCGTCTTTGTGTGGGGATCCTTTTTCTTCAGGCATGGACTCCCAACTTCAATCCGAACAAGATTGTTTCTTCTACTGCTCAGGTTTGGGTCCGTATCTTTAATCTCCCACATGAGTTTTGGCATCCTGAAGTTCTCTCTGGTATAGCTAGGCATGTTGGCACTCCTATTCTCGTTGATGGCATGTCTGCTAGGGCTTCAGTTGGTTATTTTGCTAGGGTGTTAGTTGAGATGAATGTGGCCCTGGAAATTCCTGAGTTTATTGATGTTAAATGTGATGATGATATTTATGAAATTGAGTTTGGATATGAGAATTTGCCATACTTCTGTAGTCTTTGATCTGCGATTGGCCATGCCACTGATGAATGCAGGAAATCGGGCATAGAGCCTGCCTCTCCGACTAAACAGAAATTACAGGATAATAGTTTGCGGGGCAGGAAGCATAGCAATAGATCTCGACAATGGAAGAAAATTAGAAGTCGTTCTCGACAGCACGCGATTGCAGTGCCTTGTGCTGCTAAGCTGGATAATCATGAGGAGTCTTCGCCCAGACGTGAAGTTACTGTTGGGAAGAATTCTGTGGAAAACAGAAATCGGTTTGAGGTGCTGGAGGATATGGAGTTAGAGAAAGAAGACAATATGGCAGCACGTAGAGAGGACTTGCTTTCGGGATCAGATTTGAAGTCCTCAATGAAACCGGTTCAGAATTCGGATGCTCAAGCTTGCAAGAAGGACACGATTGTTATGGAGGATTCTGACAGATCCGTGGATGAGGAGATCATTGCAGACGATCGCGAGGCCGCAAGCTCGGCAACGCGATCACAGAGGGAGGACACGACCGGGTCTGAGGGTTCTACACTGCAGGACGTTGCGAAGTTTGGGCAGCATAAGGAGGTCATAATACAGTGTGCCGTGGTTCCGTCCATGGACATGGTAGATGATTCTGTATCTCGGTTGGTCATTGAGCCTACACATTCTAATCAGGAGGAGTTGGCTAGTCGTATTAGCAAATTAGAGGAGCAGGTTTGTCAGGGGATGCAAATGCTCGTTGACAACCCTAAGCGTCGACCGGGTCGACCTAAAAAGGGTATGGAACGTCCGCAAGATCCACCGAATCCGATTGACAGTATAAAAAGTCGGCTCAGGAATAAGGGCGCCGTTCTTGACACTCCGTTGCCGGTGGAGTTCTTGAATAAAGTGCCAAATGCTGAGTCTGGAGGAGCGCTTATGCACAATTCTGTGGTTCGCTCCTCTTCTTCAGACGCAGCTCGAGCTATGTCGGCTGTTGTTTCTAAGAGATGGGGAGATATGCTGGACGACGGCGACTCGTTCTACGAGGACGGTCAATTCTTCTCTTAGTCTTGCTGGCTCGCACTCATATGTCTTTCACTGCCCCTGCTGTCTCAGGCGTTGCTTTTGCTTTTGGGTTCTGGTTCGGGTTTTTGGAGGCTGGATATCCTAGGGGCAATAGTTCGGTCGGAGCTTCTGAGGTTGACTTTCCGCCTCCTCCCGTTTCGTTGTTTTGGAGGCTCGGCCCTTAGTCTGCGCTTGTGCTTTCAAGGGTTTTGAACTTTTCTTTTTTCAATAAAATTTCTATTTCAGTAGCTTACTGTCTTTCTTTTGGTTATGTGAAGTGTGAATCTATGCTTATCGGGTTGTGGTGTTTCGTAGCATGGAAGCTATGCCTGAGATGTCAACAAACACTCGTCCATGTAGCTGTGGTCACAGAAACAAGCGCGTGGGTCTTGGAGCCAATTTTCCTAGGCGATTTTACTATAAATGTCCACTTGAAGACAACCATACCAAGGGTTTTTTTTTTGGTACGACGAATATCATGGTTACTACTCCAAGACGTCATCGACTTCTGCAGGTTCCCCTTTAAGAGTTTCTCACCAGCCGATGGATGAGGTTGTGAACCAAAGCATGGGCTTGAATTCTCATAGAGGTTACCTTCAATTCCATACCGCCATTCTGTTGATGACGTTGGTTGTATTGGTTGTGGGGATTGTGCTCGGTAAACTAATGTGAAACTACTCTTTTTTTCCTTCTTATTTTGAGAACCGAAAAACTCGATACTGTGACTCTGCGACGTCTTGTTTTTGTAATATCTGGAATCAATGACTTCATTTGTATTTCGTGAATTTGAAAGTTATGCGGATTTGTGTATTTTCTGGAAATCTTAATGCGGCATTTACTTTTGGTTCGATTAATCAAATTTCTATAGTTATTTGCTTGTTGCAAAAAATGAATTGATATTTAATTAGTCAACTTCTTATGCATCACTGCATCCATCGACCAACCATTACAATTTATATATCTAATCAATGCATTAAAAAATGTCAACACCTTTTTTTGGGAGTTCTGCATGAGTTTTCAAATTAATAGTTGCTCATGCATTAATAGATATGACACCAACCACCACCAACCCCATTTTTAAAAATTCATTAAAACACAATAACCGTTGGTGCTATAAAATCTGCACTTAAGACAGCCGATAAATCACCATCATTACACACACTTCCATATTATTCCATTTGTTCTTCAAGCCTTGTCTTTGTGGTCCAGCACCCCAAAATGGTTTTCCCTAAAGTTGCTCTCCAAACATGTTTCCTCTACACCCATAAATGGGACGCCAAAAAGGATGAGTTGCTTATCCACTGCCTTATAGCGAAGATCGACGAATGCAAGCCGAAGCCTCCAAGAAAATGATTTAATGGCATGGATCTTTCTTATCAAATAATGGATCTTTCGCTTAAAAACAAGTTCGTGGCACCCGTGCGGGCTCAGCTTCCATCAAGGAATGCGTTTCCTGGCAAATATAAGGTCCCCGACTGCACCATCGAGGGTAGCTCCTATGCATCGTCTTCTCCCTTTAAGTAGATTTGCTATTGTTTAGAGCTATGTTTTTTGTGGGTCTAATGGTAGTATTGAATTGTTATTTTTTTCTTCAACACAAGAATAGACCCAGGTACTCATTTTGTCAATGCTCATAAATCGTGGATATGGGCATAATCTGCTGCTTATTGCTTTCGTTTCCCTATGAACAATCAAATATAATTATCCACTTGCTTTATATGATTCATTACAAACACTATACTACAAAAAAATGCAAATTACATGGCCATTAATCCATTATCAGTAAAGGTGATTCTATATCAGATTAGTTCATCACACATCATCCATCCCAACATCATAAAGCTAAACACAATACAAAGTGTTTCCATAAGATAATATCAGTTCAAACATCAAGATTAAAACATCATGAAATTCCTACTAATTTAAAGTGGCAGAGTCAACCATGGTCCAACAAAACATAAAAAAGTTGCAACAGCAGCATAAAAACCGGCATAAAACAATGATTCTGGCATCTGACAAGTTTCACAAAAGTTGCAGCACCGGTGCAATATAAGGCAACATGCTACCTACTTGTATTTCATTGCTTGTAGGTAGTGAACATAATCGGCTTTTGCGTCGTTGGGGAGAGTTGAAAAGACATCGAGGCGCTCTACTTCCTTCACTAGTAAATCGGTTATTTCGAACTTATCATTGAGAGACAAACCCGGAATTGAGCTCAATTGGGTGAAGACCTCTTTCCACGCTTTTGAGATGTCAAAGTCATGAACCCGTTCTACTTGTAATAGCTTCAAACCTTTTATCGGTTGTGCGAGTAATTTCAACCATGGCGTCGATCAGCCTATCGAATCCATCATCAGATTTTCTCTTCTTCTTCACCCTGCGCACTTCACCATTTGTTTGTTGGGTTTCACTAACACTGTCGGCAGCATCGGCGGTCTCACTCAAATCTTCTAGGGATACGTGGTAATCCCCATCAACATTGGGTTGAGCAAGATCTATGTTGCGGTACATTTCATGCGCAACTTCCATCACATCTTCAGCTACGTCGCCTGTGGCCCGATCCTTTCCAAAGATTTCCTTCCAATCATCCAAATACGGCCAGCTCTTGTTCCGCATCAAACGTGCGTTATTATCTTTCTAAAAAAAATAGTTTTGTCATTATAATTCACAATATGCAACATAAACCAAAATATACAAACATCCTCTAACCTTCACGATTTGTTCCCATTGCTCATCATTACAATCTATCATATGTGTGCCCGTCAAATTAAATCCGACGCCACTAGGTTTCAACATTTTAGTTAACGAGTTGTAATTCTTTTTCCATATGGTAATCTTCGAGTTTATGTGTGGCATGACTTTCAAATCAGTGGTTGGGAACTCCTTTCGCATAGCTTCTTCGAGCTTAGTTAAGTACCCGGCCTGAAATCCGTTATTTGATTTCCATCCATTAGCAACCAACTCCTTCAACGACGCCAACAAAATCGCTTCATCACGCATCAACCAGCTGCGTCTCGATTTGTCGGTCTTGTTTGTTCGACCACATTGAAGAACTCTATTACTTCCTGTTACAAAACATCAATAACACCAATAAATGAAATCATGATATGCCCATTTATTTCAAAACACGAAAACAAACACACATCTGCCCCCCACCATATTCAAATAACTCCATGGTTTCTTTATAATATGCCCATTTATAACATAAGCAAAATTAAACCAATCGAATAATATATATATATCTACACATATTTCTCAATAACCAAAGGCAATCAAACAGTAAACTTTCGAGAACTGTTAAACACACGGTCCACTACAAATGCAATGAAACTGTAAACTTTTCTCATCTGGTATTTACACATTATGACATATTATTGTTAAACAAATATTGATTCAAGCAATGAAATATAAACCGCGAAACTATTATTGAATCGCTAAAATATGCGTCAGCTCAAAAAACACATTCACAACTCAACCACAAGCTCTACTACAGTCAGCCGTATGTAAGCAAGAAGTAGCGAATCGATGATTACAAACTAACCTTGAGTGGTGGTGCTCATTTCGTTTGAAGGTAGGGTTTCGCAAATTCTTTCTAGTGTGAGAGTGTCGATCGCAGACTTTCTTTTGGTGCGAGTTACTTTACGTGGGTCAAAAATGCAGAGTGGAGGTATTTATTTCGCAGGCGTGGGATGAGAGGATACGCTTGTCATTATGAAATTATTGAATGGTCATTTTTGTCATTAAACCCATTTACAGATGTCTCAAATAAACTGTATCTATCAAAAATATCAAACATAATTGCGTATTAATAATGTGCCTTTATCTAGAATAGGTATCTTATTGTATTCTATCTTGCATAAACCATAACAGGAAATCATACTTCCTTTTCAGTCCGTCCACAAAACGAGTACCCATGTCCCTTTTTGATAAGTGTACCCCACACAATTATTTAATTAATACTCTTAAAAAGTGGGACCTCTATTCCACTTACACCACACTCAATACATTTCTTGAAACCCGTGTCATCCAGAAATGGATACACATTTTGTGGACGGAGGGAGTATAACAGTTTTTTGTTGGGTGCATGAAGGAGCTTTTGCAACTGATTATTTCTCAAGTGTATATAGTGTTTTCGATACTCACATTTCTGTCTAATGGGTATTGTGTGTTAGGTTTTCAAGAGAGGAAAAAATACTATCAAGAAAGAGCTGAAACTGAAAGTTATAGTTTAGGAGATTTCTTTCTCATTTGTTAGTGTTTGTAATTGTTCATTGATCTCTTGAAAAAACAATACGTATCTCCGTTTACCATCCCGCGGACGTAGGCCATTGGTTGAACCACGTAAGTTTGGCGTCGAAGTGTGATTTTGGTTTCATTTTTGCTCTATTTCATTGTTCTTGAGTTTGTTGCTATGTTTTGCACCGATCAATCTTAACAAGTGGCGTCGTCTATGGAATTGGAGGAGGATTGGTGCAGATAAGATGTCGACGACTAAGTTTGAAGCTGAGAAATTCACTGGGAAAAACGACTTCAGATTGTGGCGATTGAAGATGAAAGCCATGCTCATCCAACAGGGTCTCTTTGTTGCACTTCAAGGATAGAAAGGTCTTCCCGAAGATATGAAGAAGGGAGATCAGATTACTTTGATGGAGAAGACGCATAGTACACTGATACTTTGTCTAGGAGACAAGGTATTAAGGAAATTTTCGAAGGAGTCTACTGCTGTAGGGGTTTGGGCGAAATTAGACGACATTTATATGAAGAAATCTCTTACAAATTGCCTATACATAAAGCAGAAACTATACACTACAAAAAACACGCCAAATACCGACGGCAATTACCGAGGGCAAGTTGGTCTTCGGTAAATACCGACTGATTGCTGACAGGACAAAAGGCGGGTCGACTTTAATACAGGTACCGAGATATTACCGACAGCGGTCGATCACCGACGGCACACGCCGTCGGTAACGTATATTTAGATTTAATTTAATTTTCGATAATATTACCGGCAACGTCTTCCCTCGATAATCACCTACGGTGGACTTGCTGTCGGTAATTACCGACGGTAGACAGTGCCATCGGTAAGTTTGGAGCGGGTTGTCTGATACCGACGGCATACGCCGTGGGTAATGGGGCAGTTAAAATAAGGGGTTTCTTCCCTATTCTGCATTTTCGCCGCAGCAAGCAGCAGCCGCAACATTTGCCGCCTCTGCACCGCTTCACCGCCGTCGTCGTCGTCCCGCTTCGCCTCGCGACCACCACGGTAAGTTCCCATCCCTCTCTTTCGCCTATCTCTCTCTCTGACCCACTCTCTCGATCTCTCATTTCAGAGCGCTTCACCGCCGCGCCGCTCCGCCGCCGACCACCACCGTACGCTCTCGCCAATTTTATGTTTTTATTTATTTATTTAATTAATATTTTTTTGTTTCAAAACTTGAAATGCTAGTGATTTTGATTATTATCTCTCATTTAAGAAACCAAATAATTATGGGCTAAAATTTATTATTGCTTGGTTTAATTTACTATTATTCTTCATAATTATTGTTAGATTTGTGCAGTTGTTACATAGATAAGTTAGTTTTAATTATTCTTCATAACTTTAAAAGTGATTGTGCATGTTGCTTTATCGAATAAATGATTACATATATGTTTAGGATAACTGATTACATATATGTTACTATATCATCTCGACATATTTTAAGGTTATGAATGTATGATATTGTATATTGAAATAGAGTTTAAATGAATTAATAGTTGCTAATTATATCAATAATATGCGTGTTCTGTACTGGTGACCACTCGAAAGGAACTTCAAGGTTAATCTTGCTTGACTTAGAGCACAACTAAGATGGGTGACCCACTGGGAAGTTCGTCTTAACGTATGCAATTGAGTTAAAAATACAGTACAACTACCAAAATACTTGGATTGATTAAAAAATAATAATAATAAATATTTTTTTCAAAAAAATATTTTTTTTTTCAAAATTGTGGAAGAAAAGGGTCTAGATGATCAAATTGAGAAATCCAATAAGATCTTGGACGATTTGGTAAACATTGAGGTGAAGCTCGATGATGAAGATACAACGATCATCTTGTTGAATTCTTTGTCTAAGTCTTTTGAGAATTTGAAAGATGCAATGTTGTTTGGGAAGGAGATAACTATCTCTCTTGAAGAGGTACATTCTGCTCTCAAAACTAAAGAGCTGTAGAAGAGTAACTTGGCCAAACAAGAAATCACAATTGATGAAGGATTGGCTATAAAATCAAAGACTGGCAAACTTTGTTTAAACCCTAAATTAATATTTTATTCTTCAAATATTTTAGTTTAATGGTAAACTTTGTTTGAATATTTAAGGCTTAAGTATCAAATACGCTCTTAACATAAAGGCCCTTATCACGTATAGATCCTTATAGCCGAAGTTGGTCTAATTAAACCCTTGAAGTCCTTAATTTCGTGCAATTAGCCCCTCCGACTTAACGGCCGTTTAACGCTGTTAAATATTTTAATTTTTCTTAATTTTAACACCGTTAATTTTTCGCCGAAAATTGGCCGAAAAACGTGGGTTTTGACCAGATGAAGACAAAGCAAACCGCATGTGTTTTTGACCGGATGGACTCAAATTTGTATCTGGAACTTTTCCACCCAATTCTTGATGGAATCTTCAAGATTTTCATAACAATATTTTCGTAACACGGCCGAACCGCATGCACTCCAGCTATCGCTGCGATGAGGTTCCGATGCGTCGTCAGCTCCACCCCCTTCACTCTTTCCGTAGTGCCCAAGGAATATTGAATCGCCGCCGTGTTGTCCTGGAACACCTCCGACGGATCGAATTCGGCGCCACAGAGGAGCAGGAGGGATACGAACTCAGTAGAGTTGAGTACCACCGTCCCCTGGGGCAGCGACAGCAGTTGTGGATGTGAAAAAGGAGATCGTCGGTCTAGTGAGGTGGATCTGGTGGGAGATATTGGAGTCAGAAGAGAGGGGATTAGAAGGGGAGATGATGGCGCCGAGGAAGAGCAGGGAAAGGTAGAGAAAGGGAATGTGAATTGAGTTGGGGGAAAGTATGAAGGCGACGTCGTTCTTGTGGAAGTGGAATTTGAGGCAGAGGCTGGAGGCTAGGGATTGGACGAGGTGGGGGAGGTGAGAGAGGGGGATGCGGCGGCGGGTTGCGGCGTCGATGAGAGAGGCGGAGGTGGGGGAGGAGAGGAGGGAGAAGACGTAGTACGGGAGAGAGGAAGAAGGAAAGAAAATAGAGGGGCGGAGGCTGTGGAAGATTTTGGTTTGGGGAGAGAAGCCATTGTTTGGATCAACCGTCGTGTTTGAAGGTGGCGCCATTGTTCCGCCTTCGTGGGTGGTGGTGGCGGTGGTGGTGAAGGTCTTCCCCAGAATAGTGTTTCCGGCGAGTTTTCGACCAGCTTGGCGAAGCGCAGCCTACGCAGACCACCAACGAAATTAAAAAAAAATTGAAAACAAACGACGTTAAGTCGCCATTAGGGTAGAGGGCACGATTGTTCGAAATTAAGTAGTTTGAGGGTTTAATTGGACCAACTTCGACTATAGGGATCTATACGTGATAAGAGCCTCTATGTTATGGGCTTATTTGATACTTAACCCAATATTTAATTGTTAGAAATTAGTTTATTCTTAATTGTTAAATATGTCTATGAACATGTTTAATTAGTTTTATTTTATAATTTGTATTTCTATATTGAATATAGGAAATGAAGAGTGATGCATCTAAACCAAAAATAATAAAAAAAAAGAATGGTACAACAATCCAATCTTCAACATTTTTATGTTCAAGAAAATGAATGGTGAGAATCCTTCTAATGCTAATGTGGCTCCTACAAATGATTCACCTCAAGAAAAGGCTATGGATTTGGGTGGTTTAAGTGCTAATAGTGTGCCACTAGAGGAGAAAGAATTGATTTATGATGTTGAACTTCTTCCTCATAATCCGAGAAAAAGAATTAGCATAATGGATTATCCTCCGAATATGCGAGATTCGATTAGAAGATCCTATATTCTTAAAAAGCCTTGTCAACCAAAAATTTATGATTTTCCTCAAAAAAGACTTTAGAGCTTCATCACGCCGATTTATTCCTTTTTGGTTAAAACAATGAGATTGGCTTAAATATAGTATTCAGAAAGATGCCATTTTTTTATTTATTTATAAATTTACAATATTAAATAAAGAAATTAAAAGGCTACGGCACAGGGGACTCGAACACAAGACATTTGGCCTTAGGCATTAATCCCTTACCGCTTGGCCAACACACGCACGCTAAAGATGCCACATTTTGTGTTGTTTGCTACTTGTTCAAGAATGTGTTGGATTTGTATACTGAAAGCAAGAACCTTTTATGCTTGTATACAATGATTCCTATGTTCACTGTTTAATCCCCTATCTGATTGTGTTCATGATTGCATATGTATGTTCCTTATCTCTATATAAGTAGATTATATGGTGTGTTGTAGATCACAGAAGGCCATATAATTGGAATAACCTTAAGAGATATAAAATGATCACAACCGAGATGACTTTAGAACGAGTCATTGGTTTAGGTTACAGTATAGATGGAAGCAGTTTGTCTTGACTACTTGTCTATACTGGTACGTCATAACGTATTGATAGGACCACAGTGAGATGTATTCTTCTGTCTGACTTAAGTGAAGAATCAAGATCTCGGTGACTTAATAGAATCTTAATACTAATAAGATTTCAAATATATATGTTGATTCGTATATCACTTTGACTTACTATGGGTGAGAGTTATATAGTAACTTGAGTACTCTGTATCTTGGGTGATAGCGATCGATATATGATATTTGATTATCTGTATTTGTACCCGTATCCGGTATAGGATAATGACATCCCCTTAAGGAGCTCAATAAGGTTTATTGCGTTAAACCCTGCAGGTTGATTAAGTTCAGACGCAATAATAAGGTTTGAGTGGTACCGCTTAAGGATTATCAAGATATTAATTAATTTTATGATGTCAGAGCTCTAATTAATTAATGGATGTCGGATATTTTAAATACGGAGATTTAATAAGTCTAAATACAAGCCCCGACTCATCACCGGCAATAAAGGGGTAAGTCAATATTGGTTCTCTAGTGGAATGAACTAATATTTATAAATTAATTATGGTCTGGGCTGATCATGAAGAATTAATTTATTTGAGGCCCATCTTTATTCCTTGTATCTGGTCCCTGGACTGGCCCAAAGTCTCCTAGCCCTAGAAGAGGCAGAAATCGCCCAGCTCAGAGAAGGAGGCGCCCCATAGCTTATTTAATCTATTTAAATACAGCTGTCTGCTCTCAGGAAAAACACAGACAAAAATTAGGTTTTTGAGAGCAGAGAAGGAGGCGCCAAACGTGTGGAGCAATTTTTCTCTCTTGGGACTTCATAGCTCGTTGTCCATCCAACGGTGAAAGCTGAGCGGGATACAGTTCAAAAGGTCAGAGCTGGAGTCGTTCAACACGATCATTGACAACCTCTGCATACAATTTACAAGTAAGTAATCCTAACTTCAACGTGCAGCACTTAAATTCATAGGAGCATGTTAGGATTAATCGTTGTATGGTAAATTAAGATATCCAAGAAACGATCCCGTGGGGCTATTAATCCTTCAGAATGATGTTGAAAATAATGTGGAGGGAGATGCATTTGTCACCATTATTCTTTCCCTTGGTTTGCTTAAATAGACTAATCATGACCAGTTAATCAAACATAGCCTAAAAGTGTCTTGGGAATAAAATATAAATTGCCTATTATATCCATATTACATAATATTTAATTTTAAGGGTAATTTGTGTAGTTTACATATATTTAGAAGAATATATTAATTCATTAGATATTAATCTATTTGATGTGTATCTGGAACTCTCTTTAGTATCCTGAAACAGATAAATATCTTATAGAATCTACCACTTAATTAGATAAATGAAAAACATTTGGGATTTTATTAATTTAGAAATATTAATATATCGAAAAATTGATAATTTTTTAATTTATAGAGTGTCTTTTAATTTCAAAAACTATAATTTTAAATAAAGTTATAAATGTGTAAACGTAAATGAGAGAAAATGTTTAAATTAAATAAATAAATGTATCTATCAATTCATTGTCGCTGATATTACTAGAGATCATAATGATGATCGAGTTGAAGATGATTCAACAATAAGTTTATATTTTAACAAGTTACTGATAATATTCATAATTCTTATATTTTAAAAATTATTAATTTATAATATTAACAAGACCTATATATTTATAAACGAATTCTCTAAAATATTATTATTTTATTATTTTATTAAAGTTAATGATTTTTTAAATTTATCTAAGTCGGAACTAAAGAAATTTATTAGTTTATAGAGTTTATTAATTTATTTGAGTATTAATTTAAAGATGTATCAAATAGACCAAATTATTTATTAAAAATATAAATATAATAAATATTATATTTATATATTTTACTTTTATATATGCTAGTATATCTAAAATTGAGTTATAAGATATTTATCGCACACGTCTAATGATTTGGATTGTATCGGATGAGTCCCCAATTTCAGGCTTTCATTGTGGCGACTGACTCATGAGAGCATCTGGAAGGCATTAGGTACATTCGAGGAGATTTTGGAGATGAACGATTTTGATGCTCTCTCAGAACATTCTAAGCCTTTTGTTAGATTCAACCTATTAATTATTTGGGGGTTGAAATTACTTTGCATTAATAAATTTTCACAAAATCTTGGGTACACCTGGGTGTATCGTACAATCGGGTTGATCTGTACCCAAAATAGTATTATTTAAATGGATTGGGTCAGGATATGAGTTCAAATTAGGATGCGGATCAAAGTTTAAGTAAAGGTATAACCCAGTTGTACGGTACACCCGGGTGTAACCAAGACCACCTCATAAATTTTTGTATCATTTCACCATATAGAAGATAAATCTAATTAAAAACTAAGTAATAAACTAAACAATTCTCGAAATTAAACATGTACATTACATGAGCATAAATCTGATTCAAAAAATAAAAATTACAAGGGAAATAAAGAAATACAAATATTTGCATCAAATGAGCATCTGCTGCTCAACATAGTTCTCTTGAGTGATTGTCAGCTCTAGGCACATTTTCATACATCTCCAAAGCCCTCAATCTTTTAGGAAAGATGCAGCGACCACCATGCCGCTGCTGCACAAACACAATCACAACCAACAAGATAAACCCCACAAGGGATTCTGATGTCCTAGTATTGGTGAGTAGTAGGTTGCATTCAGATCAAACTTGGGGTAGTTGTGAGCCATGTATTGGTTATAAGTGACTCAACCTAAACACTACACTAGATCGACTCGCAATAGGACGAGATCTATTGTAACGTGTAAGCTAACCCAAGTCGTCTCTCAAGGAAGATCTTAAAAGGCTTTTAATTATATCGCAAAAAAACAGTAAGGAAAGTAGTAAATCAACCCCCCCACACTTAGCCTTTTGCTTGTCCTCAAGCAAAATCAGTATGAATCCTAGGAAAAGATGGGTTTCAACGATGCTTATTTCCATCCAAACATTCACAAAGTCAATTCAAAATTTTGCAATCAACACACATCTCTCGATCATGCAAGTAACTCAAAGTTTAAGAAGCAACAAAACAGTAATGCAAGTAATTCGACCAGACCCA
Organism: Salvia miltiorrhiza; assembly: GCF_028751815.1. Taxonomy (NCBI): domain Eukaryota; kingdom Viridiplantae; phylum Streptophyta; class Magnoliopsida; order Lamiales; family Lamiaceae; genus Salvia; species Salvia miltiorrhiza. Next base: position 31,052,155 of record NC_080388.1, on the reverse strand, counting down.
ATTATCCGCTAGAAGTGAATTCCCTAATGTGATCGCCTTTATAATCAATATCACCATTTTTCACACTTTGTGTGCTTAAGTTTTGGACAGTTGAGCCATAATTCATGAAATAAAAACCATTTGGATGTAATCCGAAGTCTTTTCACGTCTTTTCCCATGCTCATAGTTAGACTAGAGGAGCAGAGACTCAGAGCTGTCACGTTTCAGAGCTAGCCAGATGTTTCAGAGCTGGCAATTCATCCAGCATTATTTACAGATAAGGATACGATCGTAGGCAATCACAATGACAACACTCCTTCTAGCATCTACTGGACAAATCACGTTTTACTTACTTACAATCGTGTTGCAACAAAACTCATAATTCTTTGCACAATCAAGAAACATATATCAAGAGTAAAACAAGAATAATCACCATTCATTCACAAACCCGAAATTCACATCGAAAATCATCTTCTCTTCCACAAATTCATAAAAATTAGCAAGTATCAAAGAATAAGCTAAGCATAAAGAGATCAATCTCGCCCAATTAAAAGCATAAGCACAACAAAACACCCCCCAACACTTAAAGCATGCCATGTCCTCAGGGCACAAAAGAAATAAGTAGAGTTAGAAAAACGTCCCTGATTATCGGCATTAAAAAGCATAAGCTCTGTGAGAGGCGGCGGAAAGTAAGGTTTACGGTCTGTGGCAGAGTAGAATTTCAGCGTTGGCATTTGCAGAGTGGAATTTCAGCTCTGACTCTGTGCGGCAGAGTCAGAGAAGAAGTGCAACGCTGGCATTCTTCAGAGTAGAGTTTCAATTATGGCCAGTTCAGAGCTGGCCTTTTCAGTGCTGGCGGCAAAGTCAGAGTAGAAAATGCAGCGCTGAAAACAAAGACATAAACACCCAAAAATCAAAGCATCCGCACAAGCAACCAAAACTTAGGAAAACACAAAACAAAAACAGAAAACAAAGAACAAAAAAAACAAAAACAAAAAACTAAACCAACGGTGGGTTGCCTCCCACCAAGCGCTAGTTTAAAGTCGCCAGCCCAACTTCAGCTCGGATCCTCAGCCTGGATTGTGCAGAGCTTGAGACTCTACCACCATCGGCGGGCTCTGGTGCTCATAGTACGGCTTCACTCGATGGCCGTTCACTCTGAAACTCTCCTTCGTATTCTCATTAAACAGCTCTACAACACCATGCTCAAACACCTCATTTAGTAGAAAGGGACCACTCCATCTCGATTTTAGCTTGCCCGAAAACAACTTCAGTCTAGAATTGAACAATAGCACCTTCATTCCGGGGCAGAGCTTCTTGTGGCAAATGCGGCGATCATGCAGTCGCTTCACTTTATCCTTGTAAATCCTTGCATTTTCAAACGCCTCATTGCGTAGTTCATCCAACTCCTCCATTTTGCAGCGTGCGCTGCTTCACGGTAGAGTCCTAATCATAATTGGCAGCCTTGATTGCCCAGTATGCTTTGTGCTCAATCTCCACTGGCAGATGGCAAGCTTTGCCATAAACGAGGCGGTATGGACTCATCCTAAGCACACCCTTGAAAGCAGTTCTGTATGCCCAGAGAGCATCATTCAGCTTTGCAGACCAATCCTTGCGCGAGGGTTGCACTGTCTTTTCCAAAATGCCTTTGATATGCCGATTGCTTGTCTCAGCTTGTTCAGAGGTCTGCGGGTGATATGGTGTTGCCACCTTGTGCGTGATCCCATTCTTCTTCATGAGCTTTGCAAACAACTTGTTGCAAAAGTGCTTGCCTCCATCGCTAATGATAACTCTGGGAAATTCAAATCTACAAAGAATGTTCTCTTGCACAAACTTAAGCAGAACATTAGCATCACATGTCCGCGTGGGAATAGCTTCAACCCATTTGGACACATAATCTACAGCAAGCAAGATATATTGAAATCCATTCGAAGCAGGAAATGGCCCCATAAAATCGATGCCACATACATAAAAAATTTCGACAATTAGTATGCTCTGGAGGGGCATCTCATTCCTTCGGCCAATATTTCTTACTCTTTGGCACCTGTCGCACGCAATAGTAAACATATGTGCATATTTAAAAATGGAAGGCCAGAACAAACCTGATTGAAGAACTTTGTGCGCTGTTTTCTGCCCCCCAAAGTGTCCTCCACAATGATCTTCATGGCACATTTTCAGAACTTGCTGCTGCTCTTCTGCTGGCACACACCGTCGAATGACTTCATCATTTACAAGCTTGAAGAGGTGAGGAATCTCCCAATAATAGTGCCTGCACAAAGCTAAAAACCTCTTCCTCTCCTGTGATGTTAGCTCGGGCCTCAATACTCCACATACTAAATAATTAACAATATCTGCATACCAAGGTACAGCGCTCGCAGGGTTGAGCTGGGCAGAGCTGACTTTGTCAGAGCTGGCCTGGGAAGAGCTGGACTCGGCAGCGCTGATCTCGGCAGAGCTGGACTTTGCAGCGTTGAACTTGGCAGAGCTGGCATGGGCAGAGCTGAGCTCGGCAGAGCTGAAGTCGGCAGCGCTGAACTTGGCAAAGGTTAATTCATATGCATGCTCAAAAGGAAAAGACTCAGGGATGAAGTTATGACCAGATTCAATAAAATGATTATCCATGCGTGAAAGATGATCTGCCACATGATTCTCACTCCCTTTTCTATTCTTTATCTCAACATCGAACTCTTGCAACAATAACACCCAACGGATTAAACGAGGTTTAGTTTGTGTTTTAGTCATCAAGTATCTCAGCGCAGCATGGTCACTATGAACAATAACCTTAGACCCAATGATGTAAGCTCGAAATTTATCTAAGGCAAAGACCATGGCAAGCATCTCTTTTTCAGTAGTGGTGTAATTTACTTGTGCACTGTTCAGGGTTAAACTAGCATAATAAATCACATGCAACATCTTATCCACACGCTGTCCTAACACAGCTCCTACCACAGAGTTAGACGCATCACACATAATTTCACAGGGCAGAGACCAATCAGGCGCAATCACAACAGGGGCAGAACTCAACTTCAGTTTCAGTAACTTAAAGGCATTCATGCAGGAATCATCAAAATTAAAAGGTACGTCCTGAGCTAGTGGCACGCACCCGTCGTGCGGTGCGGACAAAATACCTGTGTAAGCCCAGTACGGACAATACACGCTCCTACTTCTCACGACAAGGACTTAGTCTTAGCGGTAAGCGTAGGGTCGAATCCCACAGGGAGTGAGGAACCACTTTGTTCTCCTACGACAAACTGAGGTGTCACAATTCTCAATCTGTATACACTGCACAAGAAATAAACAAGATCAATAATAACAAAGGGGTGAGGTTTATTCGGTTAGGTCATAACTGTTGTTAACATTCGTTTCGGTCATAGGCACACTGATGATCCGTCTATGATCCATGCAATTCCAGGGCGTGGCCCAAAGACATTGGGGCGTTTCAAGGAATTGTACTTCACATTTAGGATGGTTGATCTCATTGTGGTCACTTGGTCCGAAGGTCACACAATCCCCGGTCACAAGGCAGTGCTTCACTCCTCCTTAGATAGTAGTCATACCCGTTACTCACCAAGTATGACCCTCACCAACCTTCTCTCCCGAGGTCCCCAACTCCGCACTAGAGTGACACATGCCTCCTGGACTCAACTATTTCCGGCCTTGTCGACCGACCAGTCATAGACATGCTACGGCGCCGAGATTGCTTTCCTCGTTTGATAACCATGGCTTTATGCCTCGTCACAGTTGATGGATATTCTCTAGAGAAGCCCAAGACTGAGGAAGGACAGTGTATCCCATCAATCCTTTCCCCACCTTTCGGATCTACAACGTCTTTTGTTGACGTTGCTCAGCTACTCGGTCTTTGGTATACCGGTTGTCGTTCCTTGGTACACCCTGGCCTTTGCTTGACACGGACAGCGTTTTACCGAACGAGGGTCTCCCGCTAGGCCTCTACTGCCCATGATATCGAACAGATCCTTCCGGAACCACGAGACTCAACCGAAAGAACAAATGCCTCACGAATGTTTACATGTTAACAACAATTATTTCCTCCCCTATAACCTCACCTAAAGGACTACTCACACATAATAAAATTCATAGATGCAAAAGGAATTAAACTCATGATTGAACGAAATGAAATACTAAAATAGATAAAATAATACCTAGGCTTCAAGCCTTCGAACTTTGTCCAAAAGTAACAATCACGACGAAATTAAAGTACGGAAATGTAAGTGTTTTTGATGCCACACGCGGCGAATAAAAGCAATAACTGATGAAAAGTAAAATGTTCGGGGTGCCAAGAAGTTCTTCACGCTGCACAACATTAGCCTTTTATACTGCCGAACGGTAGAGGCCTTAACCCTAGCTGCGCCGGTTACCAAATCTTCGCCGGGATCTTCTTTCCTTAATTAGCTCGATCTTTGATTGATCCTGATTGAAGATGGCGTCCAGCTGCAAGCTTAGTCAACCTTTCCCATCCCTTCGGTCCTTCTAGTCTCTTCTTCAACCTTCCGCTTGTTCCATGAGATCTCCGAGATTGACCTTCCTTTTATGGCTCTGGCTGTCTGCTTCTTCTGGTAACGATCAGACCGACTGCTCTTATCGGTGTGGCTCATACCAGGTGGTGGCTCCAGGTTCCCATGCCCCAAGTTGAATTGGAGAGGTACTTGTTGGCCGAAGCTCCATGCTGGCAAACATGATTTGGCAATCTGGGCTCGGTAATGCCCATTCTGACCGCATTTCTTCTGTTTCCGCTCTACTGATCTTCCTTTCTCCACAACTTTGTTTTCCCCCTGGACAGACCTGAACTGACACAAATAAAGAGAAAAAGAGGGCCAAATGGCCCAAAAGTCGAAGACGCATCACACCTACACACTTAAAGCATACTTGCCCTCAAGTATGTAGGTGGATTCACAGAAGACACGGACGAAAAGGGCGAAAGAAAAGAAATAAAACTAAGAGACACGAAACTTGCATATATTTCAGGATCAGATCATACCAACATGCATCATTCAGTTCAGTCAAACCACAAACCAGAGTACTGATCATGCATAAAGTGTGATGGTAGTCTCTCTTCTCGCTCAAGCACCGGGCTATGTGTTTGCACTCATAATTTGCTGTGCTAGTTCCTCTAAGAGTTTGATCGAAGACTACAAATTAAGCACACTAGTATGACTTATCAAAGGGTCTTTGTTGGGTTGTAATGTGGCATACGGAGCTAAGGTGGGAAAATATGGTCCAGTGGCTAATTTCAGTATCACCCTTACTCAGCATACACATTCAGTACAGCTATAACCAACCCTTAATTTCCCCGCTTTCAATGGGGTTCATTTCCCTTTTGATTCTTCTTATGGGCAATCATCTTTAGTCACAAAATTTCTTCTTGTGCCCAAATTTCTTTCTTTTCTTATAATCCCCTGTTCACCATTTCATTCATTTCACAAATTCTTCCTCCTAGATATAGCATTATCAAAGCTTAAGAAAGAATGAGTTCGGCTCAAGTTGGCATACTAGGGATTATTTTCATACTAGTCATCAAAGAAAATCTGGGGCCATAAGTCAAAGAATCGTGCCCAAATCACACAAGTCATGTACTAGCAAAATTGAGTCCTCAAACAAAACCAAGATTCCCTAGTCACAGCAAATTCTCACCACAAGCATGCATTTTTTAATTTTGGTCCTGATCTCACCGGTGGGGTATTCTCTGTATTCTCACAACTACCATCATGCATTTCATACTCAATCCACCAATCATACCAAAACAGAAATCAGCATGCATAATCTTTCACCATCAAACAATGCAAGTAGACTCGACATCAAAAACAGATTAAACCGACACTAAAACAAGAAAAGCAAAAGATAAAATAAATCCTAATCTACGAGTTCAGGGGAAAGTACTTAGTCATTTTGGTCGGAGGATCTCACCTCCGCAGCCATCATTTCTTTGATTTCCTTAAAGCAAGCTTCCATCGCTTTGAATCCTTCCTCCACAGTGTCCCTCAGTGTGGCCACTTCTCCTCCCAGCATCACCAGCTCGTCCTTGATTTCTTTCAGTTCGTCCGTCAGTTTGATAATCTCGCCATTGAGTGGGCGAGAAGTTCCTTGTTCCCTTGCACCCTTCGGTTCAGGTCGAACTGAGCTGCCTTCTGGTTGGACTAAACGGTAGCTTCCTCCTTCATCCATCTCAACAATCCGCCACCGCACCAGCCTCCCGATATCAAAGAGTCGGGTTTCTGCCACAGCTGCCTCATCTGGGGTTTTCTCGTCGAAACCAGCAAGCTTCTTCGCCAAGAGGGTCACCAGTGGGCATAGGGAGAGATACTTGTTGGTATGGGTTACCCCATACTGAAATTGTAGTGCAGCGGTGAACCCAAAGTTCACCCTCTTTCTCTCCACCATGCACCAAAGCACAAAGAGCTCTTGCTGCGTGACGACGTTGGATCCCTCAATCCGGCCATAGATGTTATAGGCCAACCAACGATGGCAAATCTGCAAGGCTGGGTCGCGGAGTTCGTTGGATTTGCTAATATTCTTCACATACTTGGTCCCTGTTGAGAGTTGGGACCAGTACTGGTCAATCTGACTGCGCCACTCTGGTGAGGCCATGGTCTCGGCTTGCCTGTACTCATCATCATACACCTCCTTGTCCTCGATTACCCCCAGGTGGATGTTCAAGTCGTTGATGGACAGAGGGAACATCTTCCCTCGCAACTGGAAGCGGAGGGTACCTGGTGTTTCAATCGAGTAGTTTCCCTTTGGCTTGAATTCCACCGTGCTCATGAACTCTTCCGACAAGTTCTTGAATGCCAACGCATTCCACTTCAGAATCTTTCCCCAACCAATGCTCTTGAAATATCCCTCCACACGCTCTTTTATTCCGAAATTCTCCAACATTTCAGTCACCAGAAAATACCAAGGGGTGATCTCCCGGCTTTTTAAGACGGCATACCTCTCACTGTCTCTCGGTATGACCGTTTCCGTAGTGCTGGGTCGCACTATTCCCTTGCGCTTGACGCCTTTGGATTTTGAGGTGAGTGTGCTCGTTACCGGCTTAGCAGGGGCGATCACATCCTCTGAGTTGGAGCTTTCAACCGTCTCGGTTCTCTCTGGATCTACTTCCATTGGCTCCTCCATCTCCTTGGCCTTCCCCTTTTCGACTGCAGTGGGTTTCCGTGGCTTCTTGCTCTGTGCAGCTCTGATTCGGGTCTTACTGCCTGCCTGCGTCGGTTTGGCCTTCACTGGTAGTGGGGGTTTTGCAACATCTAGCTTTCTCTTTACTCCAGGTCTCTTGCTCTGGGGTGTTGGGATTTCCACTTCCTTCTCTCGAATTGCCTCAACTTCCTCTGCTTCATCAGCCTCCTCCTCATCCACCTTCTCTTCTTCGCTCTTCTCCTCCTCCGCTTCTTCTTGTTCTTTCTCCTCCGTATCCTCGGAAGCTGTCCTTCCTTCCTGCATGGAGGTTTCCAGAATTTGTGGTTGGGGTTGAGTTTGAACAGGTGGTGGCGCGATAGTTGATCGCGCCGGAGTTGCTTTGCTCTCCTGACCCTTCTTCGATTTCTTCACAAGAGGGGTGAGCTCGGGCTCCCCTTCTCCCGGTTGAGTTGACTCAGCGGCTGTTTTTGCTACTTCTCGCTCCTCTTGTTGAAGGACTTCGGTACGCCCTCTGTCTTCGGGCTGGATTTTCAGCAAAGGATCTTCAGTGATTTTGGTAGAAGTCTCCTCCGAAGCGCTTCGCCTTGTGGTGCGCTTTGGAGGTGGAGGTTTGGTGTCTTTCTTCTTTGGTGGTTGGGTGTTTCCGGAGCCTGCTCCTTTGGTCTTTGCCATTGTGATTTGCAGAGCTCAAGAAGATTTAGGATTTGTGCGGAAGTTTTGGATTTTGTGGGATTTCCGGAGGCGAGGTTGGTCTTTAAGAAAGGTGATCGGCAGTTATGGAAATTTAGGGTTTGAGGTGAGTGGTGATCGTGGTGTAGCAGTTTTCGGAGGTTAGGGTTTGTGGAGAAGAGAATCGTGGGTTAAGGCTTTGAATATGGTAAGTGTGACGGTTATGGCAGAAAAAGAAATTTTAAGGAAATAAAAATCATGGCCAAAATTTGAAATTCAAATTTTCTGCGGAAACCGAAGGGTTGCAGTCACCTCGCCGCCTGCCCCCTGACACGCTTGCGTCATTTCTCTGCGTAAGCCCTTTCCCAGACCGTTCCAATCCCTAGCTCTCCACCTACACACTTTGCAACGCAAAGTGGGCTCGGATCAACCTCTGGGCCTCTTCCAAATTATCTCGGCCCGATTTCCCTGCAAGTTAGTGCATCCAAACACAAAACAAAACAACTTAAAAGAAAAGAAAAGAAAACTCGGTATAGACCATACCGAAGTAACCACACTGGGTTGCCTCCCAGCAAGCGCTCTTGTTTTCCGTCTTGAGCTCGACCTCCCTTCACTCTTCACTCGTACTCAGGGTCGAGAAGGTAGCATTCCTCTTTCTCCTTCTCTATTTCAGCAAGCTCGTGATAGGGCTTAAGGCGGTGCCCATTTACCACGAACGTATCAACTCCATTGTGATCATACACTTCAATGCTTCCGTTTGAAAAGATTTCTTTGATCACGAATGGTCCTGACCACTTTGATCGAAGTTTCCCAGCCATCATCTTGAAGCGTGAGTTGAAAAGTAGGACCTTTTGTCCCACCACGAACTCTTTCTTCCTGATCTTGGCATCATGGACCCTTTTGGTTCGTTCCTTATAGAGTACCGCATTGTCGTAAGCCTCCAACCGCAGTTCCTCTAACTCACTCCGTTGCAGCTTCCTTGTTTCTCCAGCTAGGGTCATACTGAGGTTGATCTGCTTGATTGCCCAGTACGCCTTATGCTCGATTTCCACGGGTAAATGACATCTTTTTCCATAAAGTAGGCGGAACGGGGACATTCCAATGGGTGTCACTCCAGTCTTTACGATTGGGATGCACCACCTTTTCCAGGATGCTCTTGATTTCCCTATTGGAAATCTCGGCCTGCCCATTTGCTTGGGGGTGATATGCAGTGGTGACCTTGTGTGTCACCCCCATCTTCTTGGTTAGTGATCTGATAATGGCATTACAGAAGTGCGAACCTTGGTCACTGATTAGAATTTTTGGTACACCGTATCTCCCGAACACTTGCTCCTTCAGGAAACCTGCCACGGTATGGGCATCATTGCTTGCGGTTGCCTTGGCTTCAACCCACTTTGATACGTAGTCCACTGCCACCAGAATGTATTCGTAGTTCTTTGACTTTGGGAAGGGACCCATAAAGTCAATCCCCCATACGTCGAAAACTTCGACCGGCATGATCGGAACTTGTGGCATTTCATCCCTTGCGGTGATTCCTCCAGTCATCTGGCACTTCGGGCAGCTCTGTACCCATTTCCTTGCATCCGCAAATATGGTGGGCCAGTAGAATCCACTCTCCAAAATTCTGTGGGCTGTGCGCTTTCCTCCAAAATGTCCGCTATTTGCTGTTCCATGACACATGTCCAAAATTTGGGCATGCTCATCCTCAGGTATGCATCTCCGTATGACTTGATCTGCTCCAGTCTTCCAGAGATATGGATCCTCCCAATGGTAGTATCGTGCTTGCGCGAGTAACTTCCGTTGTTCGAATCTTGTCAATCCTGAGGGTAACTCCTTAGTAACCAGATAGTTAGCTATATCCGCATACCAGGGCTCCTGCTTGGTCAGAGCATACAATTCTTCTTCTTCCTCTAGGATGCTTATGGAATATAGCTTCTCGTCTGGAAAGGTATCGGTAATGGGCATACCGTCATCCTCTTCCAATTGTAACCTGCTCAGATGATCTGCTACGAGGTTTGCAGCCCCTTTCTTGTCCCTTATCTCTATATTGAACTCTTGTAATAGCAAGATCCACCTGATGAGTCGAGGTTTGGATTCCTTTTTGGCCATCAAATACTTCAACGCGGCATGATCCGTGTAGACCACCGCTTTCGTTCCTAAAAGGTAGGAACGAAACTTCTCTATGGCAAATACCACCGCCAGGAGTTCTTTCTCCGTAGTTGTATAGCTGCACTGTGCTGGGTTCAGTGTTTTGGATGCGTAGTAGATCACGCAACTCTCCTTGCCTTTCTTCTGTCCCAGTACTGCTCCAACGGCGTGGTTGCTGGCATCACACATGATCTCGAACGGTAAATCCCATACTGGAGGTTGAATAATGGGGGCCGACACCAGCTTGCTTCTCAGAATCGTGAAGGCCTCCTTACACTCATCATCAAACTCAAACGGCACGTCTTGTTGGAGAAGTCTGGTCATGGGCTGGGCAATCTTGGCGAAGTCCTTGATAAATCGCCGGTAGAAGCCTGCATGGCCCAGGAATGCCCGTATGTGCTTTACTGTTGTCGGGTAGGGCAATTTGGCGATGGAATCGACTTTCGCCTTGTCCACTTCAATCCCTCTTTCTGATATCACGTGCCCAAGCACTATTCCTTCTCTTACCATGAAATGGCATTTTTCATAATTGAGGACCAAGCTTTTCTCCACACATCTTTTCAAGACAAGCTCTAGATGCTTCAAACATGTGTCGAAAGAACTACCATATACGGTGAAGTCGTCCATGAAGACTTCAATGCAATTCTCCAATAGATCGGAGAAGATGCTCATCATACACCGTTGAAATGTTCCCGGTGCGTTGCAGAGTCCGAACGGCATTCTCCGGTATGCGAATGTTCCAAATACGCAGGTGAAAGTAGTTTTCTCCTGGTCTTCATGTGCCACAAAAATTTGCATATATCCAGAATATCCGTCTAGAAAGCAGTAATAGGCATTACCGGCCAATCTCTCTAACATCTGGTCGATAAAGGGTAGTGGGAAGTGGTCCTTCCTGGTAGCATCATTCAGCTTCCGGTAGTCAATGCAAACTCTCCATCCAGTTTGTAATCGAGTAGGCACAAGCTCGCCTTGATCGTTCTCCACAACCTGTATCCCTGATTTCTTCGGTACGACATGGACTGGGCTCACCCATTGACTATCAGATATGGGATAGATGATTCCCAATTCCAATAGCTTAAGAATTTCTTTTAGTACCACCTCCTTCATGACCGGGTTCATCTTCCTTTGAGAATCTCGAACGGGTTTGGCTCCCTCTTCGAGGTATATATGGTGCATGCATTCCGTAGGGCTGATGCCTTTGATATCGGCTAAGGTCCAGCCGATGGCTTCCCTGTTCTCCCGTAATACTCTGACCAATCGCTCTTGCTGTACGACAGTTAGATCAGAACTGATGATGACTGGTAGCGTCTCTTCTGGTCCCAGATAAGCATATTGTAAATGCTTAGGTAATTGTTTGAGCTCCAAAACGGGTGCTTTCTGGATTGAAGGTAGCAGCTTCTCGTTCTGCCCATACCGAGCCAATAACTCCGGTTTGCTTGTCTCTGCTCCTCCGGCTAGATAGACTTCCTGGATTAATCCCTTGATCTTCTGGTCCACCTCCACCTCGGCTTCCAAAGTGCTTTCTTTGAGGGAGTAGAGCTCCATGATAGCTTCCTTCATTTCATCGTCCTCCATATGCTCGGCATCCCGATCCGTTAGACCATACTGAATTACCTTCTCTGTGGATATCCCTGGAACCGAAAGTGATTCCTTGTTCTTGCACCAAAGGTTCGAGTACATCGATCATGTCCACCGTCTCCATTGCTTGTTTCCTCTTCATGGTCTCATAGATATTGAATTCCACTTGAACTCCGTCAAACTCACATGTTAAGATTCCGGTTTTCATATCGATCTTGGTTCCGGCGGTCATCATGAACGGCCTCCCCAATAGTATGGCATTCTCTCCAGTTTCAGGTCCGGTATCTAGAACATAGAAGTCTGCTGGGAAAATCAAATCCCCAACCTTGATCAGCACGTCTTCCACTACTCCTTCAGGGTAAGCGTTGGACCTGTCAGCCAACTGTATGACCACACGGGTGTTCCTCATCTCGCCAATATTCAGTCTCTTGTATACAGCCAATGGCATCACATTAATGGAGGCTCCCAGATCCATCATCGCCTTATCCATGTTGGTTCCTCCTATGTTGCATGGAATAGTGAACATCCCTGGATCCTTTCGCTTAGTGGGGAGCTTCCGTTGGATCACCGCCGAGACACTTTCTCCCATTACGTAGCGGACCTCTTCCTCCATTTTGACTTTTCTTGAACAGAGGTCTTTCAAGAATTTAGCATATTTAGGAATTTGCCTGATGGCATCGAGTAAAGGTACGCTCAACTCAACCTTTTGAAACATCTTCATCATTTCACTTGCTTCTTTCTCTCTTGCTTTCTGTTTCAGGCGTCCTTGGTAAGGTGCTTCGGTTGGGTTGCTACCTCCAGCTTGTTCATCAGTTGGACCTTTTCCGTTCTTATTCCAGCCTCCTCGAAGCAATTCAGCCTCCGCTAATAATTCTTCCTCCTTTTCTTCCCCCTCAGGAAATTCGGTTATCACCACTTGGGCATGCTCTCTGGGGTTGATTCCCATGGCTGGAAGTTTACCAGCGTTCTCCTCTAGTTTGGCCACTGCTTTAGTCAAATGACTAATTTGCTGGTTAGTTTGGTTCATGCCGGCTCGAATTTCATTGCGAAACTTCTCGCTCTCCTTAGCCATGCTTTCAATTGCTTCCTCCCAAGGTGCTCTCCGATGTGGGGGTTGGTAAGGAGGTTGTTGCTGGTTCTGGTTGTGGTGTTGAGGTGGTCCTAACTGGTACTGTTGTTGATGTTGGTTCTGATTATACTGAGGACGTTGCATTGGTACGCCCATATTGTTCTGCTGCTGGGGCTGACCATCTTGCTTCCACCGAAAGTTGGGGTGATCCCTCCACCCAGGATTGTAAGTATTTGCATAGGGATCGTACTTTCGTGGATTCCCATCATGTCCTCCGATGGCATTGACATCAACAATATCTTCACCAAAATTTGGACAATTTTCAGATTGGTGTCCAGTGGCATCGCAAAGGCCACACTGGCGAATCTTCTTCGGTATAGTTAAACCCGACAGAAGTTCTTTGAGTTCATTCATGCTCTTCTCCATCGTTTTCTCCAAATTAGACATCTCCCCCTTTTCTTCAGCTTTCCTTGGCTTCTCCAGATTCCTTTCATGCCCTTCATCACGCGATTCCTCTGCCATGGTGCCCAACAGTTGGAAGACTTCCAACGGGGTTTTGCTCATCAATGACCCATTACAAGCTGCTAGTACCAGACTGCGATCATTCCTCCGCATGCCCTTTACAAAACTCTCCACCTGATCTTTTGGGGAGATCTGGTGATGGGGGCAATTGCTTAACATTCTCTTGAATCTCGTCCAGTATTCGTAGAAGGATTCTAGCCCATCTTGCCTGATGCTGCGGATATCCCATCGCATCCGCTCCACTCGTGCTGCTGGGAAGAATTCTTCCAAGAAGGCCTGTTGCAGTTGTGCCCATGTAGTGACACTCCCCTCTGGTAGGTCATACAGCCATCTTCTTGCATTGTCCACCAAGGTAAAAGGGAAAAGTATTAACTTGACATACTCTTGCTGTTCGTCATTTGATTGGTGCATGATTGTCATCTCAAAATCTTGGAGATGAGTATGAGGATCATCTCCTTGATATCCATTGAACTTCGGTAAGATCTGAAGCAATGATGGCTTCATGTCATACCGACGAGGTGCGAACGGATTGGCGGGTAAAGTGATTCCGTTCGGCCTCAAGTTGAGGTTAGTTGGATATGCCAACTGTCTGAGGGTCTGCTCCGGTACGACATCTGCTTGTTCGGCTTCTGCCATAGCTTCGCGTCTCGCTATTCGTGCTTCTGCGCGTAGTCGTCTTTCTGTTCGATCAATATCGGGGTCAAACACCAATGCTCTTACAGCTCTACGAGTTCCACGCATACACCAGTAGCGGAAGATGGAATGAGGAGAGAACAAAATTGCTGCGCGTCACTCCCCGGCAACGGCGCCAATTTTGGCACGCACCCGTCGTGCGGTGCGGACAAAATACCTGTGTAAGCCCAGTACGGACAATACACGCTCCTACTTCTCACGACAAGGACTTAGTCTTAGCGGTAAGCGTAGGGTCGAATCCCACAGGGAGTGAGGAACCACTTTGTTCTCCTACGACAAACTGAGGTGTCACAATTCTCAATCTGTATACACTGCACAAGAAATAAACAAGATCAATAATAACAAAGGGGTGAGGTTTATTCGGTTAGGTCATAACTGTTGTTAACATTCGTTTCGGTCATAGGCACACTGATGATCCGTCTATGATCCATGCAATTCCAGGGCGTGGCCCAAAGACATTGGGGCGTTTCAAGGAATTGTACTTCACATTTAGGATGGTTGATCTCATTGTGGTCACTTGGTCCGAAGGTCACACAATCCCCGGTCACAAGGCAGTGCTTCACTCCTCCTTAGATAGTAGTCATACCCGTTACTCACCAAGTATGACCCTCACCAACCTTCTCTCCCGAGGTCCCCAACTCCGCACTAGAGTGACACATGCCTCCTGGACTCAACTATTTCCGGCCTTGTCGACCGACCAGTCATAGACATGCTACGGCGCCGAGATTGCTTTCCTCGTTTGATAACCATGGCTTTATGCCTCGTCACAGTTGATGGATATTCTCTAGAGAAGCCCAAGACTGAGGAAGGACAGTGTATCCCATCAATCCTTTCCCCACCTTTCGGATCTACAACGTCTTTTGTTGACGTTGCTCAGCTACTCGGTCTTTGGTATACCGGTTGTCGTTCCTTGGTACACCCTGGCCTTTGCTTGACACGGACAGCGTTTTACCGAACGAGGGTCTCCCGCTAGGCCTCTACTGCCCATGATATCGAACAGATCCTTCCGGAACCACGAGACTCAACCGAAAGAACAAATGCCTCACGAATGTTTACATGTTAACAACAATTATTTCCTCCCCTATAACCTCACCTAAAGGACTACTCACACATAATAAAATTCATAGATGCAAAAGGAATTAAACTCATGATTGAACGAAATGAAATACTAAAATAGATAAAATAATACCTAGGCTTCAAGCCTTCGAACTTTGTCCAAAAGTAACAATCACGACGAAATTAAAGTACGGAAATGTAAGTGTTTTTGATGCCACACGCGGCGAATAAAAGCAATAACTGATGAAAAGTAAAATGTTCGGGGTGCCAAGAAGTTCTTCACGCTGCACAACATTAGCCTTTTATACTGCCGAACGGTAGAGGCTTAACCCTAGCTGCGCCGGTACCAAATCTTCGCCGGGATCTTCTTTCCTTAATTAGCTCGATCTTTGATTGATCCTGATTGAAGATGGCGTCCAGCTGCAAGCTTAGTCAACCTTTCCCATCCCTTCGGTCCTTCTAGTCTCTTCTTCAACCTTCCGCTTGTTCCATGAGATCTCCGAGATTGACCTTCCTTTTATGGCTCTGGCTGTCTGCTTCTTCTGGTAACGATCAGACCGACTGCTCTTATCGGTGTGGCTCATACCAGGTGGTGGCTCCAGGTTCCCATGCCCCAAGTTGAATTGGAGAGGTACTTGTTGGCCGAAGCTCCATGCTGGCAAACATGATTTGGCAATCTGGGCTCGGTAATGCCCATTCTGACCGCATTTCTTCTGTTTCCGCTCTACTGATCTTCCTTTCTCCACAACTTTGTTTTCCCCCTGGACAGACCTGAACTGACACAAATAAAGAGAAAAAGAGGGCCAAATGGCCCAAAAGTCGAAGACGCATCAGCTAGCAGTTTACATAGGGGTTGACTAATTTTAGAAAAATCTTTTATGAAACGCCGGTAAAAACCGGCATGACCTAAAAAACTCCTAATTCCTTTGACATCAATAGGGGGTGGCAACTTTTCAATTACCTCCACCTTGGCTCTGTCGACCTCTAATCCATGCTTAGACACCACATGACCCAAGACAATACCACGTGTAACCATGAAATGACTCTTTTCCCAACTCAAGGTTAGGCCACTTTCAATGCACCTTTGTAAAACTAAGTCAATCTTATTTAAGCAATCATTGAAGGACTGCCCAAACACCGAAAAATCATCCATAAACACCTCCACGAATTTACCAATCATTTCCGAGAAGATGGACATCATGCATCGTTGAAACATCCCGGGTGCATTGCACAACCCAAACGACATCCTCTTCCATGCAAACGTCCCAAAAGGAGTGGTGAAGGCAGTTTTGATTTGATCTTCCGGCGCGATCGCGATTTGGTAATATCCTGACAAGCCATCAAGAAAATAATAAAATTCATGCCCCGCTAAACGATCTAACATTTGATCAACAAAAGGAAGAGGAAAATGATCCTTTTTTGTGACGGCATTTAGTTTCCTATAATCGACACACATCCGCCAACCCGTGGTAGGACGAGTTGGTACCAACT